>NC_053027.1:177611778-177856480 GCF_003073215.2 Triticum urartu
GATTCCTTCGCTGCTGCTACTAACTGAAGCTGATCGATGCTGCCTCTGGATGAACAGTGAGCGTTGCGGGCGGGGGGTGGGGGTTGGATGAACAGTGAGAGCTGGGGTGGATGAACAGGACCCCGTGGTGTTGCCTCTGGATAAACAGGACCCTGATCGATCGAGCCGGTTGGGGCTGGGTGAACAGGACGACCCCATGGAGGGCTGGATGAATTGGATACGGTGGAGGGGTTGATGAACAGTAGCCCGTGGAGGGGTGGTTGAACAGGAGCCCATTGAGAGGGGTGGTTGAACAGTAGCCGATGGAGTAGCGCGCGATGGAGGCTAGATGAACAGGAGCCCGTGGATGAACAGTTGCAGGTGGAGGCTGGAGGAGGTCAACGGTGGATGAACAGTAGCTCGTGGAGGCTGGAGGAGGTCGACGGTGGAGATGAACAGTATCCCGTGGAGTCTCGTTTTGTGGTACGCCACACCCCTCCCGATGAACAGGACACCCATTTCGACCGTAGCGCTCCAACACAATTCCATTTCCTCCGTTTTGCGGTACGCCACACCCCTCCGGATCAACAGGACCCCGTTTCGACCGTAGGAGGTCCAACACAAGTCCGTTTCCTCCGTTTTGCGGTACGCCAGACCCCTCCCGATGAACAGGATCCCGTTTCGAACGTGGCCGGTCGAAGACAAGGCCGTTTCCTCCGTTTTGTGGTACGCCAAGCCAAGTTTCCATCGCCTGTTCCATCCAAGCCGGTTGGCTCCCACACGTTCCGTTGCCTCCTGATGAACACGACGCATTCCGTTGCCTCCCGATGAACACGACGCATTCCGTTGCCTCCCCATGAACACGACGATGATGCAGTTTCTCCATTCTAACCCAGCCATGTATGATGACCCACAAGTGTAGGGGATCTATTGTAGTCCTTTCGATAAGTAAGAGTGTCGAACCCAACGAGGAGCAAGAGGAAATGTAAGCGGTTTTCAGTAAGGTTTTCTCTGCAAGGACTAAAATTGTAGGTAATAGATAGTTTTGTGATAAGATAAATAGTAACGAGCAACAAAGTAAATAAAGTAAATAAAGTGCAGCAAGGTGGCCCAATCCTTTATGTAGCAAATGATAAGCCTGGATAACTTCTAATAATGAGAAAGGAGCTCCTGAGGACACATGGGAATTATCGTCAAGCTAGTTTTCATCATGTTCATATGATTCGCGTTCGGTACTTTGATAATTTGATATGTGGGTGGACCGGTACTTGGGTACTGCCCTAACTAGGACAAGCATCCCACTTATGATTAACTCCTATTGCAAGCATCCGCAACTACAAAAGCAGTATTAAGGTAAACCTAACCACAACATTAAACATATGGATCCATATCAGCCTCTAACGAAGCAACGCATAAACTAGGGTTTAGGCTTCTGTCACTCTAGCAACCCATCATCTACTTGTTACTTCCCTATGCCTTCCTCTAGGCCCAAATAATGGTGAAGTGTCATGTAGTCAACGTTCACATAACATCACTGGAGGAAAAGACAACATACATCTCATCAAAATATCGAACGAATACCAAATTCACATGACTGCTAATAGCAAGACATCACCCATGTCCTCAGGAACAAACGTAACTACTCACAAAGCATATTCCTGTTCATAATCATAGGAGTAATAATATGCATAAAGGATCTGAACATATGATCTTCCACCAAGTAAACCAATTAGCATCAACTACAAGGAGTAATCAACACTACTAGCAACCCACAGGTACCAATTTGTGGTTTTGATACAAGATTGGATACAAAAGATGAACTAGGGTTTTGAGAGGAGATGGTGCTGGTGAAGATGTTGATGGAGATTGACCCCCTCCCGATGAGAGGATCGTTGGTGATGATGTTGGTGATGATTTCCCCCTCCCGGAGGGAAGTGTCCCCGGCAGAATAGCTCTGCCGGAGCCCTAGATTGATTCTGCCAAGGTTCCACCTCGTGGTGGCGGAGTTTCGTCCCATAAGCTTGCCCACGATTTTTTCCAGGGTAAAAGTGATGATATAGCAGAAGATGGACGCCGGAGGCCCACCAGGGGGGCCAGGAGATAGGGAGGCGCACCCTATAGGGGGGTGCCCCCTGTCTCCTGGACAGGGTGTGGGCCCCCTGGCCTATTTCTTTCGCTGAGAAACTCTTATTAAATCCAAAAAGTTGTTTTGTGGAGTTTCAGGACTTTTGGAGCTGCGCATAATAGGTTTCCAATGTTTGCTCCTTTTCCAGCCAGAATTCCAGCTGCCGGTATTCCCCCTCTTCATGGTAAACCTTGTAAAATAAGAGAGAATAGCCATAAGTATTGAGATATAATGTGTAATAACAGCCCATAATGCAATAAATATTGATATAAAAGGATGATGCAAAATGGACGTATCAACTCCCCCAAGCTTAGACCTCGCTTGTCCTCAAGCGGAAGCCGAAATCGAAAAATATGTCCACATGTTTAGAGATAGAGGTGTCGATAAAAATAAAATACGGACATGAGGGCATCATGATCATTCTTATAATATCAACATATATAGATTTTGTCATATGATTTCCTATGCTCAAGTAACAAGCAATTCACAATACCAAGTATGGTTCAAAAACTTCATTGGGAACTAACAAACTATAATCTCAGTCATTGAAGCAATTGCAATTTATCGTAACATCAGAAAAAGTCCATAATAGAGCTTTTCAGCAAACTCACATACTCAACTATATCGTAGTCTCCTACAATTGCTAACACTCACGCAGTACTTGTGGTTATAGAGTTTTTGCCGGACACTGAGAAAGATAGGGGCTTATTCTGTTGCCTCCCAACATATTCACCTTTAGGTGATGTCAACAATAATGGCCCATGCTAACTTACATCCAATTGGATATATGCATCATGATCTTTCAAACACGAGGAGCTTGCCAAAGGATAAAATGAAAAAGGGAAAGGTGAGGATCACCTTGACTCAAGCATAAAGTAAAAACATAAAGTAAAAGATAGGCCCTTCGCAGAGGGAAGCAGAGGTTGTCATGTGCGTTTAGGGTTGATGCACAAAATCTTAATGCAAAACAACATCACTTTATATTGCCCCTTGTGTGTGGACCTTTATTATGCAGTCTGTCGCTTTTATTACTTCCACAACAAGTTCGTACAAAGCTTATTTTCTCTGCAGTAATAATTCATACATATTTAGAGAGCAATTTTTATTGCTTGCGCCGAGGACAACTTACTTGAAGGATCTTACTCAATCCATAGGTAGGTATGGTGGACTCCCATGGCAAAACTAGGTTTAAGGGTAATTGGAGGCACAAGTAGTATCTCTACTTGGTGCAAGGAATTTGGCTAGCATGAGGGGGAAAGGCAATCTCAACATGTTTGGAAGGTCAATGACAATATACTTTAACTAAGATGTCGGAAAACATAAACCATTATGTTGTCTTCCTTGTCCAACGTCAACTCTTTTAGCATGTCATACTTAATGAGTGCTTCACAATCATAAAAGATGTCCAAGATAATATATTTATATGTGAACTCCTCTTTCCTTATCACTTCCTATTAATTGCCACGATGACCAAGGCTACGTTCATCAACTCTCAACAATTTTTATGCCTCATACTTTCTATGTGTGAAGTTATCACTACCCATAAGATCAATATGAACTCTTTTATTCTGTCTACTTTCTAAAGATCATAGCAACATAGCAAAGCCCTTGACTCAACACTAATCTTTATTATAGATAGCACACAGACTCGATTACATAAAGAGATCACAATGCAAAACTCAAAACTACTTGATATCAAAACTTCAAACTACTAGATCAAGATACTACTAAAAGGATCGAACTAAATAAAGTGGTAAAGATAGGAGTGTGATGGTGATACGATACCGGGGCACCTCCCCCAAGCTTGGCAGTTGCCAAGGGGAGTGCCCATACCCATGTGATTATTTCTCCTTCTTCACAGTTGGTGTTAGGATCTTTTTGGCGATGATGCCCTTCAGGATACGGTTCTCCTCCTCGAGCTTATTGACTTGTTGTTTGAGGTCCATAATTTCTTTATGGAGCTTGCCCGTAATGGCCAAAGCTCCTTTTACCCAAGGATGCTGCATAGCTTCTAGAGAACAAGTGAAACTCTTTTTCATATTTTCATAAGAAAGAAATCTAGAGTTGGAAAGGATGACCGAAGCAGGGACAGCCAGGCTAGGTAGTTCCCCCATAGTGAACTCTGCTCGGAGACCAGAGGTAACTTCTTGATCTTCCTCCATGGCATCTATCCTTTTCAAATCAGCCTCCATCTCATCCTCCGTTGATGGTCCAAAGTGATAGGCATCGCTATTTGCTCCTGGACCTGGCGTTGGGTGAGACACCCGGCTCTCCCCGACTGACTCCTGAGAAGACATCTTGCTTTATTCTACAACAGGAACAGCTCAAAACGAAAACAGAGGATATTTGCGTGATACGGTGGTCAAAACCTTCGGGAGTATATATAATGAATTTTTACCGACCAAAATACGTAACGTGCAAGAAAATGGAGTCCGGGAGGCACACGAGGTGCCCACGAGACAGGGGGCGCGCCCTACAGGGGGGGCGTGCCCTCCTCTCTCGTGGGAGCCTCGTGTCCCTTTCGGACTACTTCTTTCTTCCTAAAATTCTTAAATATTCCAAAACTGATAAAAATTGCCATTAAAGTTGTTTTGGAGTCGGTTTACTTACCGTACCACATACTTATACCTTTTTGGAGTCTTGGACGTTCTGGAAAGTGTCCCTTATGTATTCCTCAGGGGTTACGGTTTCAATAATATTAGTTTCAGCATTAATAGGATTACCTAAAATATAGTGTTTAATTCTTTAACCATTAACCACCCTTGGACTTGTGCCTTCGAAGTTGTTGATTTTTATAGCACCAGAACGATAGACCTCCTCGATAACGTAGGGAACTTCCCATTTTGAGAGAAGTTTTCCTGCAAAAAATCGTAAACGCGAGTTGAATAATAACACATAATCTCCTACGTTAAACTCACGCTTTTGTATCCTCTTATCATGCCAGCGTTTGACTTTTTCTTTGAAAAGCTTGGTATTCTCATACCTTGGGTTCTCCATTCATCAAGTGAGTTAATATCAAATAACCTCTTCTCACCGGCAAGTTTGAAATCATAATTGAGCTCTTTGGTAGCCCAATATGCCTTATGTTCAAGTTCAAGAGGTAAATGACACGCTTTTCCATAAACCATCTTATAAGGAGACATACCCATAGGATTTTTGTATGCAGTTCTATAGGCCTATAATGCATCATCAAGTTTGTTGGACCAATTCTTTATAGATCTATTCACAGTCTTTTGCAAAATTAATTTGATCTCTCTATTGCTCAACTCTACTTGACCACTAGACTGTGGATGATAAGGAGATGCTATTCTATGATTGACATCATACTTAGCAAGCATCTTACAGAAAGCACCATGAATAAAATGTGAACCACCATCAGTCATAAGATATCTAGGGACTCCAAACCTCGAAAAAATAACTTCTTTAAGCATTTTAATAGAAGTGTTATGATCAGCACTACTAACTGGAATAGCTTCTACCCACTTAGTAACGTAATCAACAAACACTAAAATATGTGTATAACCATTACAGGCAGGAAAAGGTCCCATATAATCAAAGCCCCAAACATCAAACGGTTCAATAACAAGAGAATAATTCGTAGGCATTTCTTGACGTCTACTAATGTTACCTATTCTTTGATATTCATCACAGGATAAGACAAACTTACGAGCATCTTTGAAGAGAGTAGGCCAATAAAAACCAGATTGTAGTACCTTGTGTGCAGTTCTATCTCCAGCGTGGTGTCCTCCATTAGATTCAGAGTGACACTTATGTAGAATCTGTTCCTGTTCATGCTCAGGCACACAACGTCTAATAACACCATCTACTCCTTCTTTATAAAGGTGTGGATCATCCCAGAAGTGATGTCTTAAATCATAAAAGAACTTTTTCTTTTGCTGGTATGTGAAACTAGGCGGTAAATATTTAGCAACAATGTAATTAGCATAATCAGCATACCAAGGAGCAGTACGAGAAGCATTGACGACCACTAATTGTTCATCAGGAAAGCTATCATTAATAGGAAGTGGGTCATCAAGAACATTCTCTAACCTAGACAAGTTATCTGCAACGGGGTTCTCAGCTCCCTTTCTATCAATAATATGCAAGTCAAATTCTTGGAGCAAGAGAACCCATCTAATGAGTCTAGGCTTAGCATCTTTCTTTTCCATAAGATATTTAATAGCAGCATGATCAGTGTGAATAGTAACTTTGGAATCAACAGTATAAGGTCTAAACTTATCACATGCAAGCACAACTGCTAAGAACTCTTTTTCAGTAGTAGCATAATTTCTCTGGGCAGTATCGAGAGTCTTACTAGCATACTGGATAACATTCAATTTCTTATCGACTCTTTGCCCTAAAACAGCACCTACAGCATAATCACTAGCATCACACATAATTTCAAAAGGTAAATTCCAATCAGGTGGCTGAACAATAGGTGCAGTGATCAAAGCTTTCTTAAGTACTTCAAACGCTTCTACACAATCATCATCAAAGACAAAAGGAATATCTTTTTGCAATAAATTAGTCAGAGGCCTAGAGATTTTAGAAAAGTCCTTAATGAACCTCCTATAAAAACCGGCATGACCAAGGAAACTTCTTATACCTTTTATGTCCTTGGGACATGGCATATTTTCAATAGCATCAACTTTGCCTTTATCAACTTCAATACCTCTCTCGGAGATCTTGTGCCCCAAGACAATGCCTTCATGACAATGCCTTCATTAACCATAAAGTGACACTTTTCCCAATTTAAGACGAGACTAGTGTCTTTGCATCTCTGCAAAACTCGATCAAGGTTTCTCAAACAATCATCAAAAGAGGATCCATAGACTGAGAAGTCATCCATGAATACCTCACAAATCTTTTCACAAAAATCAGAGAATATAGCCATCATGCATCTTTGTAAGGTAGCAGGTGCATTACATAAACCAAAAGGCATACGTCTATAAGCAAAAGTACCAAAAGGGCAAGTAAAAGTAGTTTTAGATTGATCCTTCACTGATATAGGTATCTGAGAGAAACTAGAATAACCATCTAGAAAGCAGAAATGTGTGTGTTTGGATAGTCTTTCTAGCATTTGATCAATAAAAGGTAAAGGGTAATGATCTTTCTTAGTAGCTTTATTTAACTTGCGGAAATCAATTACCATCCTATAACCTGTAATAATTCTTTGCGGGATCAATTCATCTTTATCATTAGGAACAACAGTAATACCTCTCTTTTTAGGAACACAATGGACAGGGCTTACCCATTCACTATCAGCAACGGGATAAATAATACCTGCCTCAAGGAGCTTTAGTATCTCCTTTCTTACCACCTCCTTCATCTTGGGATTTAATCGTCTTTGAGGATCTCTAACTGGTTTGGCATCTTTCTCCACTGAAATTTTGTATTGACATAATGTGGGACTAATGCCCTTAAGATCATCCAGAGTATATCCAATAGCAGCTCGGTGCTTCTTCAGAGTTTTCAATAATCTTTCTTCTTCTTTCTCTGAAAGGTTAGCACTAATAATAACAGGATATATTTCTTTTTCATCAAGATAAGCATACTTAAGATTATCAGGTAATGGTTTGAGTTCAAACACGGGATCACCCTTGGGTGGAGTGGGATCCCCAGGAATTTCAACGGGAAGGTTATGTTTCAACATAGGTTCCTGTTCAAGGAACACTTCATCTATTTCTTCCCTTTCCTTCATAAACATATCGTTTTCATGGTCTAGCAAATATTGTTCTAACGGAACAGTTGGAGGAACAGCAACGGAAGCAAGACCAATAATCTCATCCTTACTAGGTGGTTCCCTTTCACGAGGTTGTCTACTAAACTTAGCAAAATTAAACTCATGAGACATACCATCTATGCCAACGGTGACAATATTCTTTTCACAATTAATCTTAGCACTAGCTGTATTCAAGAAGGGTCTACCAAAAATAATGGGACAAAAATCATCTTGTGGGGAACCAAGAACAAGAAAATCAGCAGGGTATTTAACCTTCCCACACAAAACTTCGACATCTCTAACAATCCCAATAGTTTCAATGGTATCCCTATTAGCAAGCTTTATAGTAACATCAATGTCTTCTAGTTCAACGGGTGCAATGTCGTGCATAATTTCTTTATAAAGATCATAAGGTATCACACTAGCACTAGCACCCATATCACATAGGCCATGATAACAATGATCTCCTATTTTAACAGAAATAACAGGCATGCCTACGACAGGTCTACGTGTCTTAGTATCAGGTCTAGCAATATTAGCAGTCTCACCCAAGAAAGAAATAACATGCCCATCCAAGTCCTCATCCAGGAGATCTTTAACCATAGCAATACTAGGTTCAACATTAATTTGATCAGGAGGTGTATAAGTCCTAGTATTACTCTTACGAACAACAGTCGAAGCTTTAGCATGATCCTTTATCCTAACAGGAAAAGGAGGTTTTTCAACATAAGCAGTAGGAACAATAGGATCACTATAGGTAATAGTCTTTTCTTCGACTGTAATAGGAGAAACTACTTTCACTTCAATGGGAGGATTATATTTAAACCACTTCTCTTTAGGGAGATCAACGTGAGTAGAAAAAGATTCACAAAAAGTAGCTACTATCTCAGAGTCAAGTCCATACTTAGCGCTAAATCCACGAAAAGCATCGGTATCCATAAAAGATTTAACACAATCGAACTTAGGTGTCATACCTGACTCCTTACCATTGTCGGAACCCCAATCTTCAGAGTTGCATTTAATTCTTTCCAATAAGTCCCATTTGAAATCAATAGTCTTCAGCATATAAGAACCAACACAGGAAGTATCGAGCAGGTTGCGATTATCAAGAGAAAGCCGAGCATAAAAATTCTGAATAATAATTTCCGGAGAGAGCTCATGATTGGGGCATGAATATAACATTGACTTAAGCCTCCCCCAAGCTTGAGCGATGCTTTCTCCTTTGCGAGGCCAGAAATTATATATGTAATTACGATCACGATGAACAAGATGCATAGGATAGAACTTCTGGTGAAATTCCAACTTCAGTCGCTTATAATTCCAAGATCTCGTATCATCACATTGCCTATACCATGTCAATGTGTCTCCCTTCATAGATAAAGGGAAAACCTTCCTTTTGACAACATCATCGGGAATACCTGCAAGCTTAAATAATCCACAAACTTCATCCACAAAGATAAGGTGTAAATCAGGATGCAATGTTCCATCTCCTGCAAATGGATTAGCTAGTAGTTTCTCTATCATACCCGAAGGAATCTCAAAGTAAATATTTTCATAAAGTTCAGTGGGTTGAGGAGCAACTCTTTGCTCTTCTGGTTGGGGTGAAGATACCCCAAACAAGCCCCTCAAAGGATTAGTTTCCATAGTGACAAGTAACAGAAAATTACAGCACACTATATAAATGTTTCCTTACCAAGTTCCACTCACCAAAAGTGCTACACTCCCCGGCAACGGCGCCAGAAAAGAGTCTTGATGACCCACAAGTGTAGGGGATCAATCGTAGTCCTTTCGATAAGTAAGAGTGTCGAACCCAACGAGGATCAGAAGGAAATGATAACGGTTTTCAGTAAGGTTTTCTCTGCAAGCACTGAAATTGTAGGTAATAGATAGTTTTGTGATAAGATAAATAGTAACGAGCAACAAGTAAATAAAGTAAATAAAGTGCAGCAAGGTGGACCAATCCTTTATGTAGAAAAGGATAAGCCTGGACAATTTCTAATAATGAGAAAGGAGCTCCCGAGGACACATGGGAATTATCGTCAAGCTAGTTTTCATCACGTTCATATGATTCGCGTTCGGTACTTTGATAATTTGATATGTGGGTGGACCGGTACTTGGGTACTGCCCTAACATGGAAAAGCATCCCACTTATGATTAACCCCTATTGCAAGCATCCGCCACTACAAAAGAAGTATTAAGGTAAACCTAACCACAGCATTAAACATATGGATCCATATCAGCCCCTAACGAAGCAACGCATAAACTAGGGTTTAAACTTCTGTCACTCTAGCAACCCATCATCTACTTATTACTTCCCCATGCCTTCCTCTGTCACATCCTAGCTAGTCATGCATTAGAGTGTTGCATCATGTCTACCTTTCATCAGAAACTTGAATTGGGGAAGACAGAACCCCCAGCACCCCCCTGAAATCTACTAAGGTTTACTAAAAATATTTTCAATGAACCTGAAATGCCCTTCAAAAAAGTTCACCCTTTTTTTCTTAGGTTATAACCTCTGGCAAAATTGGTGCACTATTTTCTAGGTCAACAGAAGGTCATTGGATTAAATCATATGTAATTTGCATTTGGGCATTTAAATGCTAGTAAATATTTTGAATGCAAAAATAATTCTGGAAATAAGTGTGGGCTGTTGGAGATATTCTAAACAGAGCCTCTGATTATTTTCAGGATTTTTAGAAGTGCCTAACTATTTTTAATAAAGCCACAAACCTACAAAAAAATAGTAAAACAGAATTTAAAAGAGAGGGAGAGAACTTACCTGTTCGCAGCCCACCAGCCGGCCCACCTGGCGGCCCAGCGCTGTGCTGGCCCATGCCAGCCAGCTGCTTCGTCCCCGCCAGGCAGGCAGAGAGCTGACGCCGGCGAGCACGAGCTCGCCACGGTGCCATCTGCTTGCCGCCCGCGCCCCTGGACACCTGGGTGAGCCCCACATCGCCGCCCCGACCCCGTGGACACCTCACTCGCTCCCCTGCCTCTCTCCCTCGCTCTCCCGCACCATGGCCGATGCTGTCGCGCCCGCGCCACCGTGAAACTCGCGTCCGCCGTCGTCCCCATGCCGCGCTGCCGTGTCCAGCAACTTCGTCGTTGTCGTCTCCGTCGAGCAGCTCGAGCCCCGAGCGCTCGCGCGCCCTACCTCATCTTCTTCGAGCTCATCTTCACCGAGCACCGCCGCAGATCCCCTTCACCGTCGCCACCGCATCAGCTCGTCCCCGACCGCCCGTCTGCTCCTACGTGACCGTCGTGAGCTCAGCTACCTCCCCATCCTCTCTGTTTGCCTTCTCGTGCACCGTAGCGACTACACGAAGCTCCACCGCATGTGCCGCCGCCGATCTCGTCGCCGACGTGACTCCGGCCACCCACAGGCCACGCCGCCATGTCCAACGCACTCACCGCACTCGCAGGAACCCAACGCACCTCACCACGCGCCTCGCCGTGCCCCGTAGCCTCGGGTTCATCTTCACCCGACTCCGGCAACCGCCAAGGTCGTCGCCGGCGATGTTTCCGGCAACTGCGGCTTGCTCCCAGCTATGCGTAGATGCCCTCCGCCGCTCATTTGGTCGCCGGGACGCACTAATGCACTCTCACCGCCGCGTCTGGCCTCGCCGGCGGGTTTGACCATTGACTTTGACTGGGTGGGCCCAGGTTGACTCTTGTGAGTCTATGACAAGTGGGACCCCCCTCTGCTAATTAACTTAGATTAGAACTAATTAATATTAGTTAGTTTAACTAACTACTGACAAGCAGGGCCCACAGGTCAGTTTGACCTGGACCAGCCCCGTTGACCACTGACGTCACCCTGACGCACTGCTGACGCAATAACTAATTTCTGGATTTATTTTTATATAGAAAATTCCAGAAATTGTTGCAAACTTCAAAAATTCATAGAAATTAATCTGTAACTCCAAATGCAAAGATTTATATATGAATTTTGATCAGAAAAATTCAATCTATCCATTGGTAATGGTTTCATGCATGACAAAACCAGTTAACCTTGTTGTTTAAGCAAAATAAGATAATGCACTATTATGGCTATGTTAAATGAGCTAACATTTGAATCTTTGATTCAAATGGGTTCATTCCTTTCTGTTTTAGCTTGCATTAGGCGAAGACACATTCATATTGCCATGTCATAGCATGCATCATATTGTTGCATATTGTCATGCGTTGATTGTGTTTGGTGTGTCTTTCGTGGTAGGTTCTGCCTCCGAGGATAACCCCGAATATCCGTCTGAAGGGCAGTACCCTACTACCACTACATCACGCAAGCAACCCATTGATCAATCCGATACAAACCCATGATATCGCTTCTTCTCTTGTTTACGGCATTAAGACAACGCGATTCAAACTGCTGTGTGTTACGGTAGTTGAACCCACTTCCTTTGCATGACCTATCATTGCCACAGTAATTAGATGAAACCCACTAGCATGTGTAGGAGTTGTTTGAGCCATGTTTGTGTTTCCTACCATGCTATGCTTGCTATGCTTAGAGTTGTGTCACGTCTGGCTCATCAGGGTGATGAACTAGAGTGAAAGGTTGTGTCGGTAATGAGAGTGAAGTGTTGACCATGATTTGGTAAAGGTATCGATGAGAGGCCATGTAGGAGTACATGGTGGGTTGTTTCATCGAGGCCGTCCTTAAGAACTGAGATCTGTATGTGTGGTTTAAGATCAGCTACTACCACACATTAGGCCCTGAAATATGACCCCGCTCGACTTACTGACCCCTCTCGCCCTTTGTCCAGGAGTTGCAAGTAGTTTCTGGTGTTTGTAGTTGCTGGAGGCCGTGCGTAGCGCTGACCATAGGGGTGGGCTGTGATGCGGTAGGCTCATGGCATGGTGTACCGACTCGCCCGTTAGGTGTCTCGGGAAACCTGCACACATCGTTTGGGGCCGTTGAGGACACCCCGGCCAGATTTCCTTGCGGATGGAACCCGAATAGGCAATAAACCTGGACTAGAGACTTGTGTGGTTAGTGAGGTCATGGTCTACACCCACGTCGGCTTTCGCATGAAGTCTGCCGAGCACATATCGTGTGCAGACGCTAAGTGGTAGAAACATGTGTGACGAAGTACACCCCTGCAGGGTATGAAACTATTCGAATAGCCATGTCCGCGGTAAAGGACTACTTCGTCGCCTATGCTTTCTAGTGTCTGTACTCAGACTAAGTTGGTTCCGCATGTGCTTGTATGATTGTATGGCTTGAGTGTCGGGTCATGTGACCCCTATCTGTATGAACATGTTATGTATGGCTCCTTGGAGCCATTTAAATAAAGTACTTTGAGTTGTAGAGTTTTGTTGTGATGCCATGTTGTATGTACTCATATCGGGCATATTGTGTGTATGCTTGAAATGCTTGGTATGAGTGGGATCCGGCAATCTAGTTGTTTATCCTTGGCAGCCTCTCATATGGGGAAATGTAGTCTAGTGCTTCCTAAGCGATAGTAGTCCGCTACAGCCCGGTTCACCGGAGTCCTGCTAGCCCAGCACTACTGCTCTAGACACTTGACTGGCCGGCATGTGTTTCACTTTGTTCCTGTGTCTGTCCCTTCAGGGAAATGTCACGCGGTGACATCTGGAGTCCTTCCTAGCATGCTACAGCCCGGGTTACCGGAGTCCTGTTAGCCCAGTGCTATAGCCCGGATTCACACGCTGATGACCCACATGCTCGATGTGATTCATGTATGCCTATCCCCATGGGATAGTGCCGCTTTGGGTTCACGACTAGCCATGTCGGCCCGGGTTCTCTGTCATATGGATGCTAGCGACACTATCATATACGTGAGCCAAAAGGCGCAAACGGTCCCGGGCCATGGTAAGGCGACACCCGTGGGATTACCATGTGTGAGGCCGCAAAGTGATATGAGGTGTTACCGGCTGGGTCGATGTGACCTGGAACCGGGGTCCTAACAGCGTTGGCATCAGAGCCGGACTGTCTGTAGGTTCGCTAAGCCAAACTGGTCGATGTCGAGTCTAGAAATGCTTTAGTTATATGTAGGGGAATTGATTGTGGGAGGGAACGTAAGGCTCTTTTTACTCCTTTACCCTATGCCCTCTGATATGTGTCATTCTCTTCTCATTCTACGTGGGTTAAGGACTAGGCTCTCTTCTCTCTATCAGGTTCACGTGTTACTAATCCATAGTAACTTATAGGATTGTTGGTTACCAGCCTCAGTTTAGTTTCTACTACTTTAGTATGTTATCAGTTGAACCAGAACCTTGATATGATGTTGTTGAGTGGTTTTGCAATCTGTTGTGAATGTCTCAAATCTGTTGCTGAGCATTTACAGCTGTTATGCTATCCAATTTTCCCTAGAAATTATAATGTCTTTGCATTGTGGCTATGCTTTCAGATGGCCACTCGTGCTCAAAACCAAGTGGTTCACCTGACCCGGTGCCTCGATGTGCCCAGTCATACGGCTATGTTAGTCCGGGTAATGATCGAGACGGGTTACCGTTGGTATCCCGAATACACTGTCGAAGAGCAATTCCGAGACTTTAATCAAAGCCAATATTTCTGCACCGTCAGGATATTTTCTTCTTATCCTGGATCTACCGAGCCCCTCCACTGTTCCTATGGACTCGGGGTTACTATTGAGATGGCTGTGCAGGAAGCTGCCTATTCTATGATGACCATCATGCGAGTCAGGACTGGCCTGCTTCGGAACACCGACTTCCGTTATATGCCAGCTTCGCTCCCTGGAGCACAAGGGTATCTCCAGGCTATCTATGCTGAATCCACACATGAGGACTCGCTAACTCGCACCACTGCCGAGATGCTCGAGGATAAGGACCGAGAGAATCGGGCCTTGAGACTGGAGCTGTTTAACACCCGTGCTGATCATTGGGCCACTTTGACTCGGTTTGCACCGGCTGTGCAAGCTGGGTGTATGGATACGAGGGATCTGTATCCTGTGCGTTCTGCTCTGCCAGACATGGTGGATTGGCGTGATGTGGGAGGCATCACCCCACCCCGTGGTCCCCGCAGGCCACCGTTTGTTGGTCCAAGACCTCATCCTAGCCCCTATGGTCCACAAGCTCCTCAGGACCGTCTGTTCCCGGATGATCACATTGAACTTCCAGGCTATGGTGGTGACTTCTATGAGGACTACTACGGAGCTGTCTAAGTTAGTAGTAGTATCACTAGTATCGTAATAGTTGTATTTCCACCGTCCCGTGTGACTTGTGGAATATGACTTGGTGTGTATCAAATTCCGGAGGTGTAGAAAAATAATGTATAGGATCTTGGAATTCCTCCGATGAGATGTAACATCTTTCACCGTAGTTGTACTACAGCCTGGGCTTGTACTAAACTATGTATGGTGTGTATGACCGTTGGTATATATATGGCAGTTTCTATATTACCATGTCATACGGATGAACATCTCTGCACTCGTTATCCATTACATTCCGCACTTCCTTGCCAGGATTTTGCCATCCTTGTCTAAACCGTTGTCTTGTTTTCCTAGGATGGTCAACACCCGTAACAACCCTGCTGCCCGGAGCAGGGTGAAGCCAGCGCAACTAGGGATGAAAATCTGCCTCAACCGCCTTCTCTGGCCGAAGTTATGCTGGAGGCAGAACGAAACAAGCGTGAGACTAACCGCTTGCTAGAGAGGATTGAGCAGAATACCGCACATCAGCAGAGGAATGACCTAGTGTCAATCAATGACTTTGTCAAGTTGTACCCACCGAAGTTTAATCATTTCGTCGAGCCTCTCGATGCGGATGACTGGCTTCGCAGCATCACCCATAAGCTACGTTCTGCCAACGTAGCTGAAGCTGATAAGGTTACCTTTGCTGCCTATCACCTTGAAGGCCCTGCTAGTCATTGGTGGGAAAACTTTGAGGCTATGCGCCCGGTCGGCTAAATCACTACTTGGGCTGAATTCAGTGAGGCTTTCCATGAGCATCACATCCCGGAAGGTCTCATGGATCGTAAGAGGGAAGAGTTCTGCAATTTCACCCGGGGTAGACTAACTGTGGATGCATACAGCCGTGAGTTTGGAAAGCTAGCACGTTATGCTCCTGAAGAGGTATCCACCGATGGCAAGAAGCAGGCAAGGTTCCGCAAGGGACTTAGCCCCGAGCTTCGCCGTGATCTTCGTCTGCACGAGTGCACCTCCTTCCACAAGTTAGTCAACAAGGCCATCAGTGCTGAGACAGGTCAGACTGACTATGAAGCTTCACACAAGCACTCCCGTGACTTTGGTTCTTCATCTGGCTCTAGATCTCAGAAGCGCCGGGTCTGGATCCCAAGCACCGCTCTACCACCCAGGTTCACCCCGAGGCCATCCTTTGAGGCGCCTCGCCCCAACCAGCAGTATGCACCGCCCAAGGCCTATGGTGGCCCCGGTGCTAATGCTGCTCCACGCCCCAATGTGATAACTTATTTCAAGTGTGGGGAGACGGGTCACTACATCCGCGAGTGTCCCCAGAACAACAACCCCAACCAGTTCGGAAAGTCTGTTGGCCGTGGCAAGCTAGCAGGAAAGGTGCTTTACGCCAAGCCAGCCACCACTGCACGTGGCCATGTCAACTACGTCTCAGCTGAGGAAACTCATGAGGACCCCAACGTCATTCTCGGTACGCTCCTTGTTAATTGCCATCCGGCAACTATTCTCTTTGATACTGGAGCATCTCATTCATTTATATCTGAGAGCTATGCTCATTTGCACAACACCACATTTTGTGACATGCCCACCTCCATGTTAATTCAAACCCCTGGTTCTAAATGGCAAACCTCTCAAGTAAGCCATGGAAATGAAATTCTTGTCGACAGATTGGTCTTCCTTGCATCACTAATAGCTCTCAAGTCCTCAGACATAAACATCATCTTGGGTATGGACTGGATGTCAGCCCATTATGCTAAGATTGATTGCTCTACTAGAACTGTTCAACTCACCCATCCATCAGGCAAGACAGTCAATGTTATGACCCGAGTGTCTAAACGTCAGCTCTACTCCTTAAATGCCAACCCCCTTCCAGACCTTGATGATATTCCGGTAGTCCGTGACTTCCCAGATGTCTTCCCAGAGGAACTGCCAGGTGTTCCATCTGACAGAGATGTCGAGTTCGTGATAGACCTTGTTCCAGGAACCGTCCCAATCTCTAGAAGACCTTATAAGATGGCACCCCTAGAACTAGCCAAGCTTAAGAAACAACTCGATGAGTCCTTGCAGAAGGGTTTCATCCGTCCTAGTTCTTCTCCATGGGCTTGCCCCGTCCTCTTCGTCAAGAAGAAGGATGGAACGGATCAGATGGTTGTAGATTACCGACCTGTCAACTTGGTCACCATCAAGAACAAGTATCTGCTCCCCAGGATCAACGAGTGTATGATCAGCTCGTTGGATCCTCAGTATTTTCCAAAATGGATTTGAGGTTGGGCTACCATCAAATCAAAATCAAGAACGGGGACATTCCTAAAACTTCCTTTGTTACTCGTTATGGCCAATATGAGTACACCGTCATGTCTTTCGGTTTAACCAATGCTCCCGCCACCTTTTCTCGGTTAATGAACTCGATCTTCATGGAGTATTTAGATAAATTCGTCGTGGTATACCTCGATGATATACTCATCTACTCCAAGAATGAGGAAGAACATGCCGAACATCTAAGGCTAGTATTGATGAAACTTCGAGAGCATCGCCTCTATGCCAAATTCTCCAAGTGTGAATTTTGGTTGCCAGAAGTCACCTATCTGGGCCATGTAATCTCTGGTAAGGGCATTGCAGTCAATCCCAAGCGAGTTCAGGCCGTCCTTGACTGGACTCCACCTAAAACGGTCAAGCAAGTTCGCAGTTTCCTTGGCTTAGCGAGCTACTGTCGCCGCTTTGTCAAGAATTTCTCTAAGGTTGCTAAACCTCTAACTAAACTCCTCAAGAAAGATAAAAAGTTCGAGTGGACCCCACAGTGTGAGTTCAGTTTTCAGGAACTGAAAAGACGCCTGACATCTACTCCCGTACTTGTACCACCGGATTTTTCTAAGGACTTTGTTATCTATTGCGACGCCTCGCAACAAGGACTAGGTTGCATACTCATGCAAGACCGTCATGTGATTGCCTACGCTTCTCGACAGTTGCGTCCACATGAGGATAACTATCCCACACATGACCTAGAGCTTGCAGCTGTAGTCCATGCACTCAAAAGCTAGCGACATTACCTTCTTGGTAATCGTTGCAAAATTTACACCGATCACCAAAGTCTGAAATACATCTTCACCCAACCGGATTTGAATCTTAGGCAAAGACGTTGGGTCGAGTTGATCACAGATTACGACTTAGGAATAACTTACACCCCGGGCAAAGCCAATGTCATGGATGATGCACTAAGTCATAAATCTTATTGTAACAACCTATGTTACAACAAAGTCAACCACTTCTCCACGAGGAATTTCGTAAGCTTAACCTTCACATTGTTCCTCGAGGATTCCTTTCCACTCTGGTGGCGAAACCTAGCCTTACGGATCAAATCATAGCTGCCCAGAAGCGCGATAAGGGCATATCCCGGATTAAGGAAAACATCGCTAGCGGAGTTGCTAAATGTTTTTCCATGGATGAGCGAGGTGTTTTCCTCTTCGAGAACCTCTTGGTGGTTCCCAAAAAACAACATCTACGGCAATTGATCCTTAAGGAAGCTCATGAATCTCCTCTCACCATTCATCCCAGTAGTACTAAAATGTATCAAGACCTGCGCTAGAGGTTTTGGTGGACTAGGATGAAGAGAGAAATCGCTCAATACATTGCTAATTGCGACGTCTGTCGTCGTGTTAAAGCAGAGCATCAACGGCCTTCTGGCACCCTTCAACCTTTGGCTATTCCTGAATGGAAATGGGATAGAATCGGTATGGACTTCATTACCGGGTTTCCTAGGACCAAGAGTGGGAATAATGCTATCTTCCGTGTTGTCGATCGTCTTTCCAAAGTAGCCCACTTCCTACCTGTTCGTGAGAGTATAACCGCTAGCCAGCTAGCTGATTTGTACATCTCCCGAATAGTGTCTCTTCATGGTGTTCCATTGGAGATTAACTCAGACCGTGGAAGTCTCTTCACCTCTCGATTTTGGGAAAGTTTCCAAAATGCTATGGGGACTCGTCTCTCCTTTAGTACCACCTTTCACCCTCAATCAAGTGGTCAATTAGAGCGAGTCAATCAAATCCTGGAAGATATGCTTCGAGCTTGTGTCATCTCCTTCGGTATGGATTGGGAAAAATGCCTTCCATTCGCCGAGTTCACTTATAACAATAGTTATCAAGCTAGCTTGGGCAAAGCTCCTTTCGAAGTTCTTTATGGACGAAAATGTCGAACGCCTCTTAACTGGTCAGAAACCGGGGAAAGACAACTCTTTGGCCTGGACATGATCCAGGAAGCAGAGAGCAAGTTCGCATTATTCGTGAGAAATTGAAAACAGCCCAATCCCGCCAAAAGAGTATGACCGCAAACATAAGCTCATGTCTTATGAAATTGGCGAGAGGGCTTACCTTCGGTTTACTCCTTTGAAGGGAACCTGTCGTTTCGGTATCAAAGGAAAATTGGCTCCTCGTTACATTGGACCCTTTCGTATTCTTGCCAAATGAGGAGAAGTTGCCTACCAATTGGAACTACCTCCACATCTTTCCAGAGTTCATGATGTCTTCCACATCTCTCAACTCAGGCATTGCTTCTCGGATCCTATCCGTGGAGTGGACCACGAAACGCTTGATCTCCAAGATAATCTCACATATCGAGAATATCCCGTTCGTATCCTTGATCAAGCCGAGTGTACCACTCGACGCCAGAATATCAAGTTTCTCAAGGTTCAATGGTCACACCATTCCGCGCAAGAAGCTACTTGGAAAAGGGAGGATCGTCTTCGACTTGAGTACCCCACCTTCTTCCCGGCGGATTCTAAATCTCGGGACGAGATTCTTTTGAGTGGGGTGAGTTTTCACATCCTAGCTACTCATGCATTAGAGTGTTGCATCATGTCTACCTTTCATCAGAAACTTGAATTGGGGAAGATAGAACCCCCAGCACCCCCCCTGAAATCTACTAAGGTTTACTAAAAATATTTTCAATGAACCTAAAATGCCCTTCTAAAAAGTTCACCCTTTTTGTCTTAGGTTAGAACCTCTGGCAAAATTGGTGCACTATTTTCTAGGTCAACAGAAGGTCATTGGATTAAATCATATGTAATTTGCATTTGGGCATTTAAATGCTAGTAAATATTTTGAATGCTCAAATAATTCTAGAAATAAGTGTGGGCTGTTGGAGATATTCTAAACAGAGCCTCTGATTATTTTCAGGATTTTTAGAAGTGCCTAACTATTTTTAATAAAGCCACAAACCTACAGAAAAATAGAAAAACAGAATTTAAAAGAGAGGGAGAGAACTTACCTGGCCGCAGCCCACCAGCCGGCCCACCTGGCGGCCCAGCGCTATGCTGCCCCATGCCAGCCAGCTGCTTCGTCCCCGCCAGGCAGGCAGAGAGTTGACGCCGGCGAGCATGAGCTCGCCACGGCACCACTGCTTGCCGCCCGCGCCCCTGGACACCTGGGCGAGCCCCACGTCGCCGCCCTGACCCCGTGGACACCTCACTCGCTCCCCTGCCTCTCTCCCTTGCTCTCCCACACCATGGCCGACACTGCTGCGCCCGCGCCACCGTGAAACTCGCATGCGCCGTCGTCCCCGTGCTGCGTTGCCGTGTCCAGCAACTTCGCCGTCGTCGTCTCCGTCGAGCAGCCCGAGCCCCGAGCGCTCGCGCGCCCTGCCTCGTCTTCTTCGAGCTCATCTTCACCAAGCACCGCCGCAGATCCCCTTCGCCATCGCCACCGCATCAGCTCGTCCCCGGCCGCGCCGTCTGCTCCTACGTGACCGCCGTGAGCTTAGCTACCTCCCCATCCTCTCCGTTTGCCTTCTCGTGCACCGTAGCGACTACACGAAGCTCCACCGCACGTGTCGCCGCCGGACTCGTCGCCGATGTGACTCCGGCCACCGACAGGCCACGCCGCCATGTCCAACGCACTTACCGCACTCGCAGGAACCCAACGCACCTCACCACGCGCCTCGCCGTGCCCCGTAGCCTCGGGTTCATCTTCACCCGACTCCGGCGACCGCCAAGGTCATCGCCGGTGACGTTTCCGGCAACCTCGAGCCCAACCACCGCCACCAAACGCTGCGGCTTGCTCCCAGCTACGCGTAGATGCCCTCCGCCGCTCATTTGGTCGCCGGAACGCACTAATGCACTCTCACCGCCGCGTCTGGCCTCGCCGGTGGCTAAACGCCGGGGGGTTTGACCGTTGACTTTGACTTGGTGGGCCCAGGTTGACTCCCCTGAGTCTATGACAAGTGGGACCCCCCTCCTCTAATTAACTTAGATTAGAACTAATTAATATTAGTTAGTTTAACTAACTACTAAGACGCAGGGCCCACAGGTCAGTTTGACCTGGACCAGCCCCGTTGACCACTGATGTCACCCTGACGCACTTCTGACGCAATAACTAATTTCTGGATTTATTTTTATATGGAATATTCCAGAAATTGTTGCAAACTTCAAAAATTCATAGAAATTAATCTGCAACTCCAAATGCAAAGATTTATATATGAATTTTGATCAGAAAAATTCAATCTATCCATTGGTAATGGTTTCATGCATGAAAAAACCAGTTAACCTTGCTGTTTAAGAAAAATAAGATAATGCACTATTATGGCTATGTTAAATGAGCTAACATTTGAATCTTTGATTCAAATGGGTTCATTCCTTTCTGTTTTAGCTTTCATTAGGCCAAGACACATTCATATTGCCATGTCATAGCATGCATCATATTGTTGCATATTGTCACGCGTTGATTGTGTCCGGTGTGTCTTTCGTGGTAGGTTCTGCCTCCGAGGATAACCCCGAATATCCGTCTGAAGGGCAGTACCCTACTACCACTACATCAGGAAAGCAACCCATTGATCATTCCGATACAAACCCATGATCTCGCTTCTGCTCTTGTTTACTGCATTAAGACAATGCGATTCAAACTGCTGTGTGTTGCGGTAGCTGAACCCACTTCCTTTGCATGACCTGTCATTTCCATAGTAATTAGATGAAACCCACTAGCATGTGTAGGAGTTGTTTGAGCCATGTTTGTGTTTCCTACCATGCTATGCTTAGAGTTGTGTCAGGTCTGGCTCATCGGCGTGATGAACTAGAGTGAAAGGTTGTGTCGGTAATGAGAGTGAAGTGTTGAACATGATTTGGTAAAGGTATCGATGAGAGACCATGTAGGAGTACATGGTGGGTTGTTTCATTGAGGCCGTCCTTAAGAACTGAGATCTGTATGTGTGATTTAAGATCAGCTACTACCACACATTGGGCCCTGAAATATGACCCCGCTCGACTTACTGACCCCTCTCACCCTCTGTCCAGGAGTTGCAAGTAGTTTCTGGTGTTTGTAGTTGCAGGAGGCCGTGCGCAGCGCTGACCATAGGGGTGGGCTGTGATGCGGTAGGCTCGTGGAACGGTGTACTGATTCACCCGTTTGGTGTCTCGGGAACCCTGCACACATCGTTTGGTGCCGTTCAGGACACCCCGGCTGGATTTCCTTGCAGATGGAACCTGAATAGGCGATAAACCTTGACTAGAGACTTGTGTGGTTAGTGAGGTCGTGGTCTACACCCACGTCGGCTTTTGCTTGAAGTCTGCCGAGCACATATCGTGTGTAGACGCTAAGTGGTGGAAACATGTGTGACGAAGTACACCCCTGCAGGGTATAAAACTATTCGAATAGCCGTGTCCACGGTAAAGGACTACTTGGTCGCCTATGCAGTTCATAGACAAGCAAATGGTTACTACTAAAAGCCTCAAGATAAGTGTGAGTACCGTGGATGGCCCTCTCATAGGTTGACGAGAGAGGATCCACGGTGGAGTATTGTGTTGGTGATTAGTGGACTCATGTGCGACAAATGCTTTACAAGTTGTGTCTATCGTAGGATAGATTAGCCACGAGACAAAGCTGGCTTGCTGCAATAACTCCACTACCTTCTTGAGAATGTGCATGTATAATAGGTTCTGTTGTAAGACTTGCTGAGTACCTCCGTACTCATGTTGCTTTAATTAATGTTTTCAGACGACAACACCGCCCCTCCGATGGGTTCTATGTAGACCTTGATGTCGACGAGTGACTAGCCACCCGGGTGGTGATCCAAGACTTGTGAAGGGCCGATGTAGATAAAAAGGCTTCGTCAAGCCCTCTTTCTTTCTAGTGTCTGTACTCAGACTAAGTTGGTTCCGCATGTGCTTGTATGATTGTATGGCTTGAGTGTTGGGTCATGTGACCCCTATCTGTATGAACATGTTATGTATGGCTCCTTGGAGCCATTTAAATAAAGTACTTTGAGTTGTAGAGTTTTGTTGTGATGCCATGTTGTATGTACTCATATCGGGCATATTATGTGTATGCTTGAAATGCTTGTTATGAGTGGGATCCGACAATCTAGTTGTTTATCCTTGGCAGCCTCTCATATGGGGAAATGTAGTCTAGTGCTTCCTGAGCGATAGTAGTCCGCTACAGCCCGGTTCACCGGAGTCCTGCTAGCCCAGCACTACTGCTCTGGACACTTGACTGGCCGGCATGTGTTTCACTTCGTTCCTGTGTCTGTCCCTTCGGGGAAATGTCACGCGGTGACATCCGGAGTCCTGCCTAGCCTACTACAGCCCGGGTTACCGGAGTCCTGTTAGCCCAGTGCTACAGCCCGGGTTCACACCCTGATGACCGACATGCTTGATGTGATTCATGTATCCCTGTCCCCATGGGTTAGTGCCGCTTTGGGTTCACGACTAGCCACGTCGGCCCGGGTTCTCTGTCATATGGATGCTAGCGACACTATCATATACGTGAGCCAAAAGGCGCAAACGGTCCCGGGCCATGGTAAGGAGACACCCGTGGGATTACCGTGTGTGAGGCTGCAAAGTGATATGATGTGTTACCGGCTGGGTCGATGTGACTTGGAATCGGGGTCCTGACATCCTCTAGGCCCAAATAATGGTGAAGTGTCATGTAGTCGACATTCACATAACACCACTAGAGAAAAAGACAACATACATCTCATCAAAATATCGAACGAATACCAAATTCACATGACTACTAATAGCAAGACTTCACCCATGTCCTCAGGAACAAACGTAACTACTCACAAAGCATATTCATGTTCATAATCAGAGGAGTAATAATATGCATTAAGGATCTGAACATATGATCTTCCACCAAGTAAACCAATTAGCATCAACTACAAGGAGTAATCAACACTACTAGCAACCCACAGGTACCAATTTGTGGTTTTGATACAAGATTGGATACAAGAGATGAACTAGGGTTTTGAGAGGAGATGGTGCTGGTGAAGATGTTGATGGAGATTGACCCCCTCCCGATGAGAGGACCGTTGGTGATGACGTTAGTGATGATTTCCCCCTCCCGAAGGGAAGTGTCCCCGGCAGAACAGCTCTGCCGGAGCCCTAGATTGATTCCGCCAAGGTTCCACCTCGTGGCGGCGGAGTTTCGCCCTGTAAGCTTGCCCACAATTTTTTCCAGCGTAAAAGTGATGATATAGCAGAAGATGGACGCCGGAGGCCCACCAAGGGGCCGAGGAGATAGGGGGGCGCCCCCTGTCTCCTGGACAGGGTGTGGGCCCCCTGGCCTATTTCTTTCGCTCAGAAACTCTTATTTAATCCAAAAAGTTGTTTCATGGAGTTTCAGGACTTTTGGAGCTACGCATAATAGGTTTCCAACGTTTGCTCCTTTTCCAGCCAGAATTCCAGCTGTCGGCATTCCCCCTCTTCATGGTAAACCTTGTAAAATAAGAGAGAATAGCCATAATATTGAGATATAATGTGTAATAACAGCCCATAATGCAATAAATATTGATATAAAAGCATGATGCAAAATGGACGACGTATCAATGTACACGAGCCCTGGCCGTACGTATGCGCGAGTAGGCGTTCGAGACCCCGCCCGTATGTATGTACGTGGCTGTATTTACTTTCTTGCACCCTGGTCGTTGTACGTATGTGTACATGCTACGTGCGCGCCTCTACTATGACACGTGCGCGCCTCTACTACGACACATGCGCGCCTCTACATCGACTAGTATGTACGTACACGTTCGCGACCAGAATGACAACGCTACGTATGCTTCGACCAGGTGGATCCCGACTATCACGCACTTCCTTGCGTGCGAAGATGTAGATGGTGGGTCCCATCTATCAGGGGGGCGAATCGTTTTTTTCCCGGACGCACTTCCTTGCGTGCAAATATGCAGCTGGTGGGTCCCAGCAGTCAGGGGGGTGAATCTTTTTGTTTTCCCGGACACACTTCCTTGCATGCGAAGATATAGCTGGTGGGTCCCAGCAGTCAGAGGGGAAATGTTTTTTTCGTGAAATAAGGTGGCCCGTCCGGTTTGTCCCTGCTGTCAGGTGGAGGAATAATTATTTTGCGCGTAATAAGGAGACACTTTCTTGCAGCCGCCATGGACCCAGCTGTCAGCCTCTCCACGTACAGTACTCTTCCGATGGAAGTCGTTCCTTGACCACATTGACCAGGCCGCACCAAGAGCACCTGGGCAGTGGATGACGGCGAGGCCTAGGAAGGGGACGACGCGGAGCCGGGTAAGACGCGGCAGTGGATGCCCACGCGTAGAGGAGTATGCGGCTTCACTCGTTCGGCTGCGGTGTGAGGCTGCCGTCGCCGCAGAATAACAGGGGGTGTGGGTGAGTAGAGGGATAGCCTGGCCAGCGATGGGAGTAGTAGGGGGCGGTGAGGCCTCCGCGACATCATAGCCAGCCACGGGAGGCAGGAGCACATGGCACGACCGGCGCTGCTTTGGGCGGCTGGAGCAAGAAGACCAGAGGTTGAAGAAGCACTATGGCCGTTGGATGGACATCGTACGGTCACTGGAGCTAGAATCGTTCATATTGACTAAGTTGACAAAGCCCTCCCTCCCCGTCAACTTAGTAGGTCCACAAGTCAGCCTCCCACCAAGGTGGGTCCTAGCTAGCAGGGGGAGTATTCATTTTTTTCTGCGTAATAAGGAGGCACTTCCGGTGGGTCCGAGCTGACAGCGGGGGGAACGTTTTTTTCGCAAAATACGGTGGCTTGTCAGTTGGGTCCCAGCAGTCAGGGGGGAAATGTTTTTTTTCGCAAAATACGGTGGCTCGTCTAGTGGGTCCCTGCTGTCAGGTGGAGGAATCATTATTTTTCGTGTAATAAGGAGGCACTTCCTTGCTGCGGCCGTGGACCTAACTGTCAGCCTCTCCACGTACAGTACACTTCCGATGGAAGTCGTTCCTTGACCACGTTGACCACGCCGCATTCTGTTGCATGCATGCGTCCATGAGCGCGGTGCGTCCCCACTATTAGCCTCTCACGTACAATCATCTTCCGATGACTCTCGGTTGTTGACCACGTTGACCACACCGTGCCGAGCGCACCAAGGCCGGTGGACGTCGGCGAGGCCCCAGACTAGAACAACCCGGAGATGGGGAAGACGGGGCAGTGTAGTCGCAGATGGAGAGGAGTGGGAAACTTGACTGGTTCGGGTGCGCGTCAGCACAGCCGCAGTGCCGCCCACGGGAGACAGGAGCAAGAACAGAGGTTGAAGAAGGAGCACGGCTGTTGGATTAACATCCAACGGTCCAGCTGCTAGAATCATTTGTTGATTAAGTTGACAAAGCCCTGTGTACACGTCCGCTTAGTAGGCCCACAAGTCAGCCACCAAATCTGACGAGTCCCAGCTGTCAATGGGAGGAATAATTTTTTTCGCATAACAAGGAGGAACTTCCTTCCATGCGAAGATATGGCCGGTGGGTCCCAGCTGTCAGGTGGAGGAAACATTTTTCAGCTTAATAAGCAAGAACTTTCCTTGCGTGCGACCTTGCACCTCGTGGGTCCTAGCCGTCAGGCTCTCCATGTACAGTCCTCTTCCGATGACTCCCGTTTGGTGACCACGCCGCACCGAGCATAGCAAGGCGTTGGACGACGGCGAGTCCCCGTACGGGAACGACTCGGAGATGGGAAGACGTGGCAGTGGAGTCACAGATTGAGAGGAGGAGAAGGGTTATAACTGGTTCTGTTGCGGCGTGGGGCTACATTCGGTGGAGAATAACAGGAGGTGTGGAGGGGTGGAGGGATAGCCTAGCCGGCGGTGGGGTAGCGCTTCGCAGCGATGCGTGCTAAGTAGAGCCGCTAGCCGTCGAAGGCCGGACCAGGCGGTCCCGACGACATTGGAGGAAAAAGACGAGAGATTGAAGGTGCATGCCGGCCGTTGGATATAAATCCAATGGCTGTGGATATCATAATCATTTGTTGACCAAGGTTACAACGCCCTGCGTACGCTTCGACCTATTGGCCCACATGTCAGCCTGCAAAAATGTGGCATATATTTAACCCATGTTTTCTAGAATGTACAGTCCATTTTCTGGGTTGGGTGAACAAATAATTTCGCGTTAATCGGGCCCATTTATATTTTCTAAGAAATCCCAGCCCATTTGCACTTCCTTGAAATACAGGAATTAGCTGGGTTCATTATATATATATAATGTTATGTTAAAAGGAGCAATTAATATCAAAAAATAAACCGGAGAGGCACATTATATATATAATTAACATATTAGCGAGTTATTGCTCAAAATAAAAATGAGCGCGTTATTATTAAATTGGTCCTTAAAATCTTCGCAAGCTTTTGTACGCAATCACCAGGATTTTCCTTGCCGGTAAGTCAAAAACAACCAGGATTTTCCTTGCCAACTTCTGTTAAACATTTACTTTTATAAGTTAATAACACATGGGATGTTTTTATAATGTATATATAAGTCTCTATAAAATATACGATAATAGTAATAATATAAATTTATGTAATGTGGTAAGAAGGGAAAACATAAATTGGACACATCATTATTATTCTTATATATAGATAAATAGAACAGAGACCTGCGTTTTATTAAAAAAATACATTGGGCTGCCAATCTTTGAGAAAAAGCCCATAGGCCGGTATGGTCCTCAAAAAGTAAGTTGAAACCATTGTCTCTGTATGTCGTGGTCTACGCATGTTAAAATACAAAACCTAGGCCTAGCTGATACTTGTTTGCCCTCTGGAAAAAAATGATACCAGATCCCCGAGCGAACCGGATTAAAGAGGGGGCCGGCGGCACGACTGAAGAAGCACATCAGGAGCGATTTTTTTCTTAAGTGGATGGCTCTCAATAGCGTTTTTTTACTTGCCTCTACACCATACAACTTGTATTTTTATCCTCCCAGTCCGTCGTGGTGGACCAGCAGCCCATTTGCTGGGCGGGCCAACCTACAGAAACCATCACTCGATTTTTCATCAAGCCCAAAAAAACACAGTACTATGTTTGTTTTGAGGCCGAAAACATTACGGTAGGGGTTGAGCGGGGGAGAGGGGAAAACAGAGTAATAAAAAGATTTAAAAGAGCTGATGCGCCATTGCTACCCTAACAAAGCAGGTGCAATTCTTCTCGGGAAGAAGGTGTGCCGTTGACACCCACACGTCACATACCCAACAGTAGGCATACTAACAAGTTCACACACAAATACAACAGAGAAGGTAAACATTCGTATCAAAGTCAGGTTCATAGGACATGTTCATATTCATAGCCAACATTCACTATCAACAACTCAAAAGATTCATATATACACAAGTTCAGCATTGATTGATAGATCACATGACAATATTCATACAGAATTCACAAAAATATTCAGATATACACATGTTCACTATGTTTGTGCATCCAAATGGTTGAGATCACAGCCAATATGATCCATGGACGAACTTTAATTACCTAGTTTACAGACTGGTAAATGGTGTTCAGTCAGAGGTACTTCTTGCTAAAATTAATTCTTGTACGAGTAAACTTTCGAGTACATAAGAGGCAGCACAGACAATCTGAACTTTGCTTGTAGGTTTATCCTCAAATAGTGGCCTCGTGCCGAGGGAGGTTTGAGCAACTTGGCCACTACTTTCATCCTACTAGTTTACTGGCTCATCTTGGTCCTCTAGCTCGCAAAAATTCTACATTGCAGACGAGAAAGGAGGCAGTTGAGAAAATGAACCACCCAAATTTTTTATGCAGTTCAACTGACATGGAGCATCCCTGGCGTGAAGACTGATTAAGTGCCAGATGAATATATGCGTCAACCTACTTGTCTGGAATCTTTAGACTCCATGCTGATAACCCACAAGTATAGGGGATCGCAACAGTTTTCGAGGGTAGAGTATACAACCCAAATTTATTGATTCGACACAAGGGGAGCCAAAGAATATTCTCAAGTATTAGCAGTTGAGTTGTCAATTCAACCACACCTGGATAACTTAGTATCTGCAACAAAGTATTTAGTAGCAAAGTAGTATGATAGTAATGGTAACAGTGGTAAAAGTAACGATAGCAGCTTTGTAGTAATTGTAACAGTAGCAACGATAAAGTAAATAAGCAAAGCACAATATGTGAAAAGCTTGTAGGCATTGGATCAGTGATGGATAATTATGTCGGATGCGATTCCTCATGTAATAGATATAACATAGGGTGACACAGAACTAGCTCCAGTTCATCAATGTAATGTAGGCATGTATTCCGAATATAGTCATACGTGCTTATGGAAAAGAACTTGAATGACATCTTCTGTCCTACCCTCCCGTGGTAGCAGGGTTCTAGTGGAAACTAAGGGATATTAAGGCCTCCTTTTAATAGAGTACCGGACCAAAGAATTAGCACTTAGTGAATACATGAACTCCTAAAACTACGGTCATCACCGAGAAGTATCCCGATTATTGTCACTTCGGGGTTGTCGGATCATAACACATAATAGGTGACTATAGACTTGCAAGATAGGATCAAGAACTCACATATATTCATAAAAACATAATAGGTTCAGATCTGAAATCATGGCACTCGGGCCCTAGTGACAAGCATTAAGCATAGCAAAGTCATAGCAACATCAATCTCAGAACATAGTGGATACTAGGGATCAAACCCTAACAAAACTAACTTGATTACATGGTAAATCTCATCCAACCCATCACCGTCCAGCAAGCCTACGATGGAATTACTCACGCACGACAGTGAGCATCATGAAATTGGTGATGGAGGATGGTTGATGATGACGACGGCGACGAATCCCCCTCTCTGGAGCCCCGAACGGACTCTAGATCAGCCCTCCCGAGAGAGATTAGGGCTTGGCGGCGGCTCCGTATCGTAGAACACGATGAAACTTTCTGTCTGGTTTTTTTCTCCTTGAAAGCAAATATGTAGAGTTGGAGTTGAGGTCGGTGGCCATGCAGGGGGCCCACGAGGAAGGGGGGCGCGCCCAGGGGGAGGGGGCGCGCCCCCACCCTCGTGGACAGGGTGTGGGGCCCTGGCCTTGAATCTTTCACCAGTATTTTTTATATTTTCCAAAAGTAATCTCCATGGATTTTCAGGTCATTCCAAGAACTTTTCACTACTAGGGAAAAGCCTAGCAGCAGCGCGGGTTCTAGGTATATCAGTAGCGTGGGACACGATGCTACTAATAAGGCGCTACAGCTAACCCGTAGCAGCAACGCGTGCGACCTGCGCGACTGCTATACAAGTGCAGCAGCAACGTTCTTCCCGGGAGCTCGCTACTGCTAATAGCTATAGCATGCTTCTCCAGTGCACGCTACTGCTACTGTCGCACTGCTGCTAACTTTTCTCCGCTCGCTACTGCTAATTTTAGTAGTTTTTTTCTGCATATTTGTTTTGTATTTGAACAGGCTTTATAGAAGAATCTTTAGCACATACAAATGCCATCATGATACACATATAAATGGCTGCGAGACCACAAATGTAATCATAGCATATACATACAGATAGTCTCATCATAATCATCATCCAACACAAAGTGGTACCTTGTCATCATCTCGAAAATAGCGATACATGCAAGTCTCGAATACTTGCAACTACAACATCATCCATCTAAACAAAGGTATACGCGAGAAGAGCTATCACTATGAGTGAGAGCGGAACTATGCAGTACATGAGGCGGCGGTTACGAGTCCTCTCTCGCGCTAGCATGAACCTCAAGTAACTAGCTTCTCCTTCTTGTCTGCTTTTGAAGCCTTTATGGCTGGCGCCCGAGAACCCATTCACTTGCGCCTAACATTCAGGCCACTCGTTGTACACCCCCGAAACCTTCCCTTTGTACATGACATAGCACTACCATCTCGCCATCAAGAAACTAGGTACCTGTTAGAGATTCATCTTCATGAAGAGGATGTACAATCATATGCAACAAAATATACTAGAGCAACACGAAAAAGAAAGGGTTAGCAACTAGATGCAACATACAGTATGCAAACTAATTAACTAGAGGTACGCAGGTCATCATACGCAAACTAACAAAGTAGCGTTACGCAAGTTCGGCAGGGACCATGGACATCACAAAGTTTCATCGCTACAGAAAGTATACAAGTTCAACCGACACATATCATCATCATCGGCATCGTAAATCACTAGAAGTTCCATCCTTCCATATCATCGAGGATGGACGCTAGCTTCTTGAACGGCGTGAGGTCTAGACGTTGCATGCCTATGCGAGTTCGGACGTCAGCTCGTGATATAGGGCCGTGGTGGAACATCCCCTTCTCATCGACGACTTCTTTCATGATGATCATCGCAATGTCCCTTTGGATGAGAAAGAAGTCATCTCAAAGTTTATATTCCGCTTCTCCATGAGATTCTAGCCACTTGTGGATATGATCATCATTTCTGCTTGTCATGCAAAGCTTTTGGTGATCCGTGCTGAACTCAATCATGATATGGACGATGTAAAATCCATCCTTGTTGCTTGGTTTTGGGACATGGATGCAGGAGAAGTTAGTTTTATGCGCGAAACCCATCTTCTTGTTCCTTTGTTTCCTGATCTGCATGTGGCCACCTCTAATGCTGAAGCCTTGGAGAGCATCATCTAGAATATTCATTAAGTGGGTGTAGTCCTTTTTCTCGTAGTCTCTGGAAGGGTCAAAATACACGGCGTGGGAGACTCGCGAGTAAAGAACGATAAGGACGGCGCGCCCGTTGCTGCGGGGAAAAGACACCTCAAATTATTCTCCATATGAGTGAGAAGGAATGATTGAAATGTACGAAAGGGTTGTCCGGAACTGACTTACTTTGGATGATAAGGCAGGAGGACAATTTCCTGGTCCTTATTCTGTACCATGAAGTTTTGGAGGTAGTCCCTAGCAGTTTCACGCTCAAAGTCGCTGAGACTCAAGAAAGACTCGTGCATGTAGTATGGATCTGCCACACAGATTTGCGAGACTTCTTCACTCTTCATGAAGGAGCTCATATGTAGCGCAAAAATGCGGACGATTGTAAAATCGAGCCGCCATGTTAGAAACATCTCAAAGATATGGTCAAACTGCAGGAAGAACACCTCCACGGGCCATGTGTCGACATAGCACTTCCCCTCATGCACACGAGCCGCGTATGTCGGATATCCTGGATCCTTTGAGGCTAGCACTACAAAAAAATACACTTCCGTGATGATACGTGTTTGTCACATTAGGTCGTTTTTTTGTCATGCATGTACATCCATGACAAATTTATGACAGAATCAAGATAGTCATACCTTTGTTGTCGTAGAAGTGTTCCATGACATTACCAAAATTATCATCACGGAAGTGTCCACTTCCATGACAATAAATCGCGTGTCACAGAAGTGCTTTCGTCAAGGGTGACCGACACGTGGCATCCACCGTAACGGAACGCTGTTAAGCTATCGGGTCGGGTTTTGGATACGATAACCCGTTAACAGCTCCGACCAATGGGGATTTTCCACGTGTAAAATCATCATTGGCTGGAGGAGACACGTGTCAACTCATCCAATGGGCGAGACGCGCCTATGATATGTTGACACGTGGACCGGCCCATCAAGTTTAAATGGGCCGGCCCAACTGAAGGCCCACAAGTTTTTGCGGACCATAATGGGCCAGCCCAGCTAAAGGCCCACGATATTTTGCGGACCATAATGGGCTGGCCCAGCTAAAGGCCCACAAGATTTTGCGGGCCATAATGGGCCGGCCCAGGTAAAGGCCCATAAGATTTTTTTTTGTGCCATAATGGGCCGGCCCAGTTAAAGCCCACAAGATTCTTGCGGGTCATAATGGGCCGGCCCAGCTAAAGGCCCACGAGATTTCGCTGACATTAATGGGCCGGCCCAGCTGTAGGCCCACAAGATTTTGTGGACCCTAGTAGGCCAGCCCATTAACTGCCTGCCATGTTTTGGGCCAAATGCCGGCCCATATTTGATCCGGTCCATTAATGGCCTGCCACGCTCAGGGCCTAATAGTGGCCCATATGAGATCCGACCCGTTAAAGGCCTACGACGTTCTGGGCCAAATTACGGCCCAGATCAGGTCTGGCCCTTTAAGAGGCTTTGGGCTCAATTATGGCCCATATCAGATTCGGCCCGTCAACTGGACACTATTCTTTTGGGCCCACTTGCTAAAGGCCCACTTAGTAATTCGTCCTGATATTAGTTTTGGCCTGTTAAGGGCCCGTTTAACATTTCGGCCCTATATTAATTTCAGCCTGCTAAAAGCCTGTCATATAGTTGGGCCTAACTACGGTCCGGTTTGCATCCGGCCTGCTCGCAGTCGATATCTAATTGGGCCAAACAAGGACCGAGACAATTTTTCGGCCTGTTAAAAGCCCGTGATTTGATTCGCACAATCATGGGCCGGGGTTCATTTCGGGCTGCTGCCAGTCCGTGAGCTGATCGGCATGTTTTAGGCCCAACCTACATCGTGATTGCATGACGGCCCGATTATGTACCGTAATTTTACGGTTTGGCCGGTTTACTGCCAAGACAGGATATATATACATCAAAATAACTGCAGCATCGTGAATAAGAAAAAACCTATACTATACAATAAAGAAATTACGGTATATTACATCCACTGGGCATCAAAGTTCGCCACTATGATAATAAAGCACAAGGAGACAGCAGATTACATACACTGGGCATCAAAGATCGCCACCAGTGCAAATAAACACGCCGACAAAATAATATACAAAACCGATAGCACTTAAATAGAGTTCAAGAAAGGTTAGCCCTGCTGGGGAGCTGCAACGCAAGCAGCTGAGCAAGATGATGAGACTGCGCTTGTTCAACACTTATATCTTCCTCACTCTGAAAGATAAACAAGCAGACAGATGACAGGTTTTGCACATAAAAGTATCAGTGCTGACAATTCATCACATTTCTTACTGACGAATAAAGTGACATAGTTTAAATTTGCATTAACACAATATGGTATTGTTCAGGTCAAGACATGGCAGCTTCACGACACCACTGGATTACCGATCAAGAACTCATAAGTATCAATGGTTAGTGTGCTGTCAATTTATACCATTTCAGATTGGCAAATAAACAGACGGTTTAAATAATAGTAGAATGATATGACATTGTTCATAGTTAAGACATTGCAGAATATGACATTGTGCTGTAGTGCGTAGGTTCACCACACCAATGGATTATAGATGAAGAACAGAAGCATACATGCAGTGCAAAAGAAGATCACTTGCTCTGTATAGTTTAATTTACATGGTATGAAGAAGGAACTTGGTTGTACAACTGAAAACTTAAATTGAGAAAGGACGAACTTTTGTTTATGAACTACATATAATAAACTTTAAACAAGCAATTTGATGCAAACACCAAAAATAAACAACTGTTGTAATCATGCCTAACCAAATATATACAACAAAGTTTGATGGCTTGAGATGGACAAACTTACATTATTGGTGAAGACAGGCTCTATAAAGGCCTTGTCCATGCTGATGGGGGGGGGGGCAATTCAAGAAGTTTACCACAGAATCTTCTTCAAAATCATTGCCTTTATTCTACATTTTGTTAAGAGTAAATATAGATGTGATAATATACGAAGAAATGGAGAATATTTAAGATAAGATGAAGAATGATGATACATAACCAAGTAGCTATAAATGTAAGTGCAGCGATACAGGCAAAAGGTACAGCCAAGAGCAATGCACAGCTAAACTTCTTCAGTACCAACCTTATGGTAAGAGTAAATATAGATCTGATGTGTAGAAAATGGAGGGCAAAGGAAAATAAGCTGCAGAGTGATGGTACATGAACACCTACCTGTCATTATAAGTACACTGATAAAGGACAGCATGTACTTACAAGAACAATGCAAAGCTAAAAAAACATTGCATTGGATATATTCCACACTAATGTAACCATTCATACAGATCAAATAATTTGGAGCGAACAATTGATAAGCAAGCTATCATGCATACTGCTGTCACATAAGGAACCAGGTATGTATGCAAGTACAGTAATACATGACAACAGGTACTAACAAGAGCAAAGCAGCAGGCAGCATATTTGCGATATCATGTTGTTCTTGTCAAATCAGAATTCTTCTTCGAGCAGATTTCCTGCAAAAAAGATCCGTAAGGCACATGCGGAAAAGTAGAAGTTCAAATTGTCATGTGATTTCATAGACAGTACCTCATCCTGGGAACGAGACCAGTGCATAACAAGGTTTTTCCATTCAAATGTCTTCTAAATTTAGCACAGGAGACTTCACCGGAAATTCGTTTATAGACTTGCCATCAAAGTATGATTTCCTCAGGTAACACCGATACTGCTGCAATGCTTCCTTGAAAAGCACAAGCAAGCTTTGCTCGTCATGACTATCCAGATTGACCCTCGCCTAGTTACAACAATGTAATGTAAATCATTGATGTGTTCAATCAGCAGAAAACAGGAAAATGATAACCATGAATAATAGCACTTACACGTAAGTTGGACAGGAAGATGTGAAAATGGTGTTTGTCTTCACAATAATCTTCCCATGATGGGAATATATGCACGTAGTCCCTAACAACATTGAAACCATTGTCTTTTAAACTGGGAATAAATGGAATGGGGTTCCAATCTGCAGGAATTGGCCGTCTCTGCAGTTGGGATAGGTCTTCGGCTGGTGGACTTGCTGTGCTTTTTGCTGGAGTGGGATTTTTCTATGGTACAGCTGGTGCTATGGCAAATGAAATCGGTATACCTTTTGCTGGAGTGCAGGTCCTGTGTGGTGGGGCTAGTGGTGTGGCCAGTGAAGTATGGGTACAGTCTGCTGGAGTCGGTCCTACGTTTTGTGCCACTGGTTGTACAACCAATATAAGTGGGGTGTTGTCTGATTTCTCCGGCACCACCATGTTTTTCAAGGACTTTGCTGGTGCTCCTTCAGGTTCGGCAATCACCCTCTTCCTTTTTGATGTCTGATGCACAAGAACAGCATTTGAGTGGAAAAACATGGTACGATGACAGATGGAATATGTATTGATAATGGATGGGCATGGCATCTCGACATATATGATGAGTAAACTAAGCAGATGGCGGTGCAACAAAGTAGAAGAAATGCAAGACAACATATGCAAGATACGCGCAATCAATAAAACCTTGCCAAATTAGAACTGGCACCTTGATGGGTGAACAGGACATGCCATCTGCCTTTGACTCCTCGAGGTTAGAATAGTCATTAGGATGATATTCTGAACAAGAATCAACAGGTGGGGAGCGTACGAGTTTCATTGCTTCCAGAATGGCACTCAATGCCTTGCTGCCAATTTTGTAAGTCATTGTAGTGCTCCACAATATTCTTCTGATGCGCGGATTCTGATATTCACTGTAATTGCATATGATATCTGAGAACCATGAAAACATAAATAGTTGTGAGATTATCTTTGTAATGTAGATGATATTCTAATATAGGGGCGCCCTTGTAAACACTTGTGTGCTATCACTGGATTCTGATGAGAGAGCTCATGTGTGCTGTAATATGGTGCGTGCATTTATATAATCTGGCACACGTACACAAAAAAATAGGCTCCAGAAGTAAGGATAGCTGGTAGATGATAGGTTCATAATATACTGTATAGAGAGTTTATTGCCAAACCATGATAACAAGAGCACACAGCAACAAGGCAGATCATAGTGTACATAACAGGGGTACACCATAACCAGGATATATAAATCGGGAAAGTGGAACTGGCTGGAAATTACGGTGTTGTATTGCTGCTAGTAATTAAAAGCCTGTCGATCACGTATAGGCCAGCTCTATCAGCTGTTGACTGCAGATGTCCCTGCTCCCCTTCCTGACAAGGAACATACTGTGCTTCCCATACAGAACACCGCATGGGCCACCGGCCGAACCACCGGCCCCACTGCCTGTGTTCCTCCGCCACCCCCGCCCCCACCCACGTTGAGTTTTCTTTGTTCGACGAGGCCCCACCACCGCCCCCCACAACCACCGTCCCCACCCGAGCCCCTTCGATCACACCGGCGAACTCCGGCGAGCTCTGAAAAATCGACTGACCCAATTTTGAAATTTAGTCTACTGTGATTTAACTAGTGTGGAATATAAAAGGGGAAAACCATGAGCATTGCAAGTATGGTGTTGAGCGTGCCATGGCGGATCTGAAGGTGCAAACCGGACAAAGGCAACTTCGCAACCAAGACAAGAAATCAGAGTAAAGCAGTGACGATCTATTTTCTTGCTGCGATAAATAAGTTGAGCAGATACGAAAGAGTACCGCCTCTGGTGCGGCGCCGTGTACGCATCTGCTGAGAATTTGATGGTGCTGCGGTAGCGATGGCTGTCGGCAGCATGGAAGCAGATCTAGGAGGGTAGACGGTGGCGGCGGGGCGCGGTGGATGAGACGGTCGTAGGAGCGGCGCCGGCAAGGTGGACGACGGCGGGGATGAAGCGAGAGGACGGGATGTAAGGATCCCGGTCCGAAGCCGTGGATGAGAGAGGTCGATCTCTCGTAATGGACTGCGGCGTCGGGGTATCAGCTCCGTCATGGTGGAGGAGGACGGCGGTGGATGGGGTGGCGGACGGCGGCGGACGGAGGAGGGTGGGGTGGAGAGGGTGTTTTGGCGCCCACGGAGTACGAATGGGGAAAAGGAAGGTAGAGAGGAAGGGGGGAACCATGTATTCAGGGCGCGCTTGTCTCAAATGCGAGGAAGTTTACAAACTTAGCCCTCGTTTCAAATTTCTACTACATCACAGCAACACTAGTCGGTTGGGGATAGGACGGTAATCTCGCATACAATGAATATTTGCCGACGAGAGTTTATTTTTGGCGCCCACCGTGTATGAATATGAATCGGGGAGGGAGTCGATTTCGGCCAAGGACACACTGTGTTTTGGCGCCCACCGTGTATGAATCCGGGTGATAGGCGGTTACATCACATTTGGGTGAAATTACAAACCTACCCCTATCGAAACCTATAGAAATCCAGCATATAGGCTTTGCGTGGCAGGGATAGGCAGTAGTGATTTCCATCTCGCAGATTTTGGTTTCGGGCGGTTACTGCGACTTTCCCCGCTTCGTTCAAATTTTGCAGAGTGCACGTTTACCGTGCCAACTCAATTCGAATCCCATTTGTATTCTATTTTTTCGGGCGGGATCCATTTTCAATTGGAATTACATTCTATATACATCATTTTTTTATCTATACTTTCAAAAGCACAACACCATTTATACATAAATATGGTTTACAAATGGCATGATCTCAGATTCATAAGGTTGTATCCATCAATTTGGATTTTCAAATATTTGAAACCACTTTATGTTGAAATCAAATGTATGCATTCCTCGCTAACTATCTCCAATTAATGTGTGTTTCATGCGGGTTTTTTTTACTTCTCAAACATGTATAATGTGATTCACACACGCAACATATAGTGTAATCCCGTTTAGACATTAATTGCATATAAACCATGCATTGTTTGTAATTGAAGAATCTATGGATCACCAATATTGATAAACTATATAACATTACACGTGTGCCCAAATTCAAATGAATATGCATTTTTGATACACCAATTTGCGTTATGATATTATCGATGTCGTGATCTCTAGTTTAAATATTTGAATCCCCTTTAATCCAGATATTCATCACATATAGCTATCACTCATGCTTATATAGGACTATCTCTCTGGACCTATATGCGTTCATCGTCTCTCAGGTATCTCTCGTGCTACCTGTATGTCGACAATGATCTTTTATCTTCGTAACACACTGATGGTACTCTCTCCCTCGACCTTCATCACTCTATCTCTCTCTAAGTATATCTCGCTCCCTGCTATGTGTATCTAACTATGCTTCTCTATGTGGAATCTCTTTCTCTCACACAAACACAAAACTTTGTCTCCCGGGGTCTCATTTCTCTCTACTATTCCCATGTGTGCCACTCGCACACCCCTCATACAGAGATGTCTTTCGATCCTTAGATATGAGAACCTAAGACTCTTCCTCTTCAATATCTCTTTCTCACACACAAACACAAACTCTGTCTCCCAGGGTCTCATATTTCTCCATTGTTCTCTTGTATGTCGCTCACACACGCCCTCTCTCCCTAGAGATATCTTGTGTTCCCTCATATGTCTCTCTAGCTATCACTCTCGTTGTGAAATATCTTTCTCTCTCGCAGACACAAAACTCCGTCTCTCTGAATCTCATTTCTCTCTGATATCTGTTTGTATGTGACTCACACGCACCCTCTCTCTATCTCTCTCACACCCACACACATAACCCAGCCTTTTGATCCACTATACTCCTATCTCTAACGCACACTAGCTAGCATCTTTATCTTTCTATTTATCTGTTTCTCCATCAACCTTCTTTCTCACCCTCACTCTTGATTCCTATCACGCACACTACATATGTTTCTCTCTACATGCAGTCAAGTGCCCTCTCACACACATATATAACTTCACCCTTTGAACCACCCGACGGTCATCTCCAACACCCAAACTAGCGGATGTCCCTCTAGCTAGCATCTCCATCTCTATATCTATCTATAGTTTCTCCGTCAACATTTCTTTCTCGCACGGAGTCTTGCTTCCTATCACCCACACTATATATGTCTCTCCATACATATGCATTAATAGGTTGGTCTCTTTTGCACAATCGTTGCGCCTCACTCCCTCTGCTCGCCACAGATGCATGCTCCAGCCCACGCCACTATCTCTTAAAGACAAAAACACATGCTCAATTGTCGGGACTTCTTCCATGCATTCTCACATGCATGCATATTGTCATACTGATCCGTCTCTCCCATGTCATTGATCTTATGACTTATGTCTTCTTTCTTTTATCTCGATCATGCGCGCGTGCACACACACACACATCCCACGTATACATGTATACCTCTCACACATGCACGTTCAAGGTCTCTATGTCTCCATACGTAGTTAATTACCCTCAATCCTAACGCCACATCGAATCGTTCTCCTCTTTTGTGCACATAACTTCCGCCTGGATCGGTAAAACACACACTCACACTTAACAATCTCCTTCTAGCTACCCCCCGCCTCTCACTCTTCCCCTATATCCCTGAAACCAATAAGACCATCCATTAGTTTAATTCCCGCCTACATGCACCATCGATATATAGTAGTCTTCCTCGGTGTCTCTCGAACAAACACGTTCTCTCGAAGTCAACTCCTCTCACGCGCACACACCTTCTCTTCCCTCTCTATGGGCATTTTCTCTCTCGCACCCCATCGTTGGTGGCCTCTGCCATACACATCACCTCTCTATGATGAAAGCCATGGACACTTAAATTACATCCGCCACAGAGGACCCCACGACACACACACACACGCACCCCCCCAACACAAACACACTAAGACTCCATCTCTCTCTCACACACACACACAAACACAAACACGCAAGCACGCACGCCCCCCCCCCCCCCCCCCCCCCCCCCCCGCCACACACACACTAAGACTCCATCTCTCTCCCTCTCTCTCTCACACACACACACAAACTAAGACTCCATCTCTCTCTCTCTCACACACACACACCCCACACACACACTAAGACTCCATCTCACACACATATGCTCTAGGCGGAGCATTTGTTCCTACCACCCTTCATCCAACCTTACCCGTATGATGAACAATCACCTTTATTTACTTGCATAACATGGACAAATTCCACTTTACTTTAGTAGTCAGCAAACTTATCATCTGTACCCTTATAAAAAAATGAGTTGGTGGTGATGGTGTGCCTGCCATCTTGTAATACATACCGTATGATCTATATCTGAGGATAGAAAGCAAACTATGATAATTTTACAAAAGATACCCGCACCTCTCTCCACATCATTATCTCCTGCAACCTCATTGCTCAGCAATTAAAGGAATAAGTCTCTGGAACAATCTAGCATGCATGGTGGCCGCTGCCGCCTGCCGGCGCCGTCCATCCCCATGCCTCCGCCCATTCCGACTACCAGTCACCACCACGCTCCACTCCTCCTCGCCTTATCTCTCATCTTTCATTTTTTTCGATGACATTCTCGAGATACCAGTTTTCCGATAAAATTCTCGAGATATCATTAGTTTTTACACATGGGATTACTCCTGCATGGGTCAATCACAACAGGTGTTCTGTAAAAAAATGCATATTGATGTTCCGTGCAATGCACGAGAATCTTGCTTGTAATTATATAACGCAAATCACGAGCAGGAAGTGACATTTTTTTGACACAACCACATTAACATGGCCACGTAAATCACTAGCTAAAGTAAATACCATTATACTTATATCCCGATGCAAAAGGTTGAGTACATGTCCGAAGAGTAGAGTCGCACACATGCACTCTGTCTCTCAGAATCTCTCTGTCACACACACACCAGTTACGTGACGCCCACTTAAGCAGACACGTATGTTACAATTTGTGCACCCGCGGGTACACGTGATGCTGCGCATTTATTTAAGACAGAAGGCGAACCCAAACAGTAGCTGCATTCATTCCCCTCCCGCCGCCTCTTCTCTGGTCGCCGTCGCCCGGTAGCCATGGGCCGGCCGAAGGTAACAACATACGCCATACTCCCGCCGGAGCGGCGCTTTAATATGGAAACTTTAGTGGCCATGCATGCATCTTTTTGTGCTAGCACTCCTGTATAAGGGTTGACCGGTCGCTTCCCGCAGACGTGCGCGGGCGGTGGAAGAGGAAGGAGAAGGGAAGAGGGCTATGGAGTAACGTTTTTTTCCGCAATTTCCTAGGAAACCGAGTGCAATAATTGAGTAGTTTTGCAAACTACCAGTACTACACCTGAAATGGTTCAAGACCTATACTCCCTTGCCAGCACACGCTTCCCGCGTGAAACGGTCAGCGTCGCCTTGGAGCGTCAGTGCCGCATTAATGCCCGGCCAGAGCAGAGGCGACCTCTCACTGGCACCGGCTTTGAAGTGGCGCGACGGCCGAGAGAGTGTCGCTTCCCGGTGCATGCGACTACACTGCGTCGAGACTGGCCATAGGCCCTGTTTGGATCCATGGGTTAGAGTTAGTTTGAGCTAGTTGGGGCTCAAATAGCCCTAAACTATCCAAGCATGAGGGTTTAAATTGGAGCAAGTTGCAGCGAACCCACCAAAAAAAAACTATCCCACCCAAGAGGTGCTAACTAGAGATAGTTCTCATTGGGACCACTGAAAAATCACTTTTCTCTCTCCATGAAGTGCATTTATTGTCAATCTAACCCTGTCATCCAAACACCTCTTTGGCTACAGTTAGTTCAGGGTTAGTCATGAGTTAGTCTAACCTCTACCTAAGTTAGAGTATTAAACAGGAGCAGTATAGGACATGCAAGTTGCTCAAAGCATACAGGCAAATTCGTACGTGAAAGGATTTTTTTATTTTTGAAAACGAAACGTGAAAGGAATTTTTTTATAATGCTCTTGGCATGTCGCTAACATGTGATAGTTAACCGACCTCGATAGACGGCAGAAACGCCAGCCCGCCGCACTTTGATAGAGACGAGGAGGGAGAAGCGATACAGGTTGCTGGATTACTAGAGATAGGTTTCGCACAGAAGCCAAGAAATATGGTGATAGCGTGGGTTAGCCATGTACTAGTATGATGTAACTACACTAGGTTGCCGTGTCTCGTACTCTTCCAGTCCACTGTGGAGATGATTGGTTAATTTTATATCGCTGAATAATATTAAATATTATGAGTGCAGACGCTCCACCACGAGGTTCCTTGCTCCTTCTCGGTCGCCCGGAATCTATGTTCTTCCACTCTATTTTTTTACATGAGCTTTGTTCATCCTTTTGCCAACACGCGAGACATCTAGCATCAAGGTGCACGTGATATGCAAGGATCGTTCCATCTATATGAAGAACACATGGGACTGGAACTACAAGACGAACATGTACCGAGGAGTGGACGTACGAACCTGAGTAATGTAGCGTAGTAAGTGAAGTAGAAAGGCACAAATCATATGAACATGCGTGGCATATAGGGTGTGTTTGGTTGCGTTCTTGTCTCAGCATAGTTGTTCCCTCTTCAGGCATGCTCAACTCAACACCCCTCTTCATGCATGCTCTCTACATGCATGCTTCGAGTGTATTTGTGCTAAACTAGTGTGGACTCATGCACCCTCCATACACTCTACCAAACACCCAAAAGTAGGTCGAGAAGGGAACTCTTGGGCGGCATTTGTCTCTTACTACGTACTACCACTAAATGTTGTACGTGCAATGCACGGTGATGTTATGGAGTACGTGCCTAAGTACTCTACTACTACTATATTAGTTGGAGGCACATATTAACTTTTATATTTGTTTACGTGTATGCCCCGAGACCTTCCAACTAGACGTGTCTTTGTCTCCATTTTTTTGCGGAAAACGTGTCTTTGTCTCCAGGTCGCACTTTGTATCGTTCATACCACTAAGTACTACTACGTGTGGTCTCCGACCCAGAAGTGGAAGAAGTGGAGACGCTCTACCATGCTGTTTTTTTACACTGGGCTCTACCACGCTGTTCATGTCCCACTGCTTTCGCTGACGTGTGGGACATCCAGCACGTGCCGTGTTTGGCACCCTTCGTTGTAAAAGTTGAAACGCTAGCATTCATTAGAAATAAAAAATAATTATAAATTGGTAGTGATACTATTTTTTTGTGAACCAATCAGCAGTGATACTATACCTCGATATCGGAAAGAATACTACTCCGTTCGCCAACATGTGGGACGTCGACCATCCTGGTCCACTTGCCATGCTCGCAGAACTCCAAGGGAGTCACCCAGGTCGTCGCGCCGCAGTAACAATGACTAATGAGCCATCAAATCACAAGCCCACTTCCCACTTTGAAGTTGCTTGGACGAACGAACCATCATGACTTCGTTGAATTCCGCTTCTTGAAGAAAACTACTATACCAGCAGTACTGCTAGCTATAGTAGTTACTACAACAGAGGCCTCCTTTCGTTCATAGGATAGGAATATGAAAATCATAGGAAGTGAGATGACATGCATCTCAATTCCTATAGAGAAAGAGATGCCATTTTATGCTTAGGATAGGAATTTTTCCATTTAGTCTAGGCTAATGTACTAGTAATTTGCTCTAAAAACTATAGTAGTAACTAGTAGTACTGGTACATGCTCATACTCAGACACACACACACACTAACAACTAGTACTACTACTTCTCACATGCTGGCCAGACGCCGTCGTTCTCCTTCCCGACTTTTTCGGCGACACCCCACCGTGCTTGGATCTCCACCGACCTCTCCGCAGTAGCGAGTGCGTCCTTTTCTTTCTTGTGGCGGCGGACCTCTCTTTTCTTGAGTGCTTTCTGACTTTTCCGCTCCCTCTATGCGGCTTTGGCCGCCTCTTGCTCTACCGCCCATTCGGCCTTGGCATCTTCAAATTCCTCCCGCATAGTTGTGAGGTCGCGAGCGGCGATGAACTCGGCACGGCGGGATGCCATCGCTTCCCTACCATTTTGTGTGCGGTCGTGGGCGGCGAGGAACTCGGCGCGGCAGGATGCCATTGCTGCCTTACTGGTTAGTGTGCGGCGCGGTGGCATGAACGGCGCTTGGTGAGAGCTCTGGGGTGGAGTGGCCGGACAACCGTATAGTGCATTGGTTTGTCACGAGCTCAAGGACAGAAGACGAAGCAAATTTGGATTCCCCTTCAATCCTGGTCATTTATTACCGAGTAAAATGCATTGGCGGTCATCGAACTTGTCTTGGTAGCTCACTTTGATCATTGTATATGAGATATGGTGATTATACGGTCACTGGCTCAGCATATAGCTCCGTATTTGTCTGGTTGACCAGTCAAACAGTCCGCATGCGCCTCATCAGCTCGTGTTCTTTATCTATCTACACGGGCCTACCTGTCAATGGAGAAAGAAATACTGTAAAAACCAAAATTATGCTAGAGTCCGGACCGCTTCCGGAGCCCGCTCTCACCGCCCTGGCCCCTCAAGACGCCAGCTGCCCGCCGCATGCATGCATAGCAAGTAGTACTCCTTATGTGGAGGAGAGAGAGGCATTGACAAAGTCAAGGAGTGGGCTCTGCAAGAGCCCGTCTCTACACATGCTCCTAGGTATAAAAAAATAATTCTAAAAAAATGCATAAAAAACAATTGTGTCTTAAAAAAAGAAAGGTAAAAAACATTTGAGAGGAAATAGATAGAGAGAAAGTGAGAAAAAGCTGTAACCTGGGCATTACATGAGGAAGGAGGGAGTGGTGCACATGCCAAGTTCACCGGGCTGCCGTGTTTCACACTCCTCCGTCGTAACAGTGGAGACAATAGCTTTCATCAAAAATAAACAATGAATACTGGTTGCTCGTCCTCTATATAGGAAAGAATACTTTCATTCACCGACATGTGGGACGTCGACCATCCTGGTCCACCTGCCATGCACAAAATTATCTTGGTCTACCCCGGTCGTATCGCATGCCCAACCTTTCCCACTGTAAGTTGTTCGGACGAAGGAACCATCATGACTTCGTTGAATTCTGCTTCTTCAAGAAAACTTACTGTACCCGCAATACTGCTACCACACGCGAAGACTGGATGGCACTGTACCACGTCATATCACTGAAACCCACTAGACCAAACTAGCCCGCCTAGGCCATCTATTTTTGAACGGAGGGAGTACGTCTCTGCACTGCTATGATTTTGTGTTGCACGTCATATCACTGAAACCCACTAGGCCAAACTAGCCCACCTAGGTCATCGATCGCTAAGCCTACAATTTTAGGAGCTAGGGCTATTGGTCGATCGACGAGGGATAAGTATAAGCGTACCACGATCTCATCAGCCCCAACGTTTCTCTTCGGTGAGTGTTTTGCAAGTACTATAGCTCGCACAGTAGCTAGCCTACTAACACCAAGAATCATCAAACAAGCCCTGCTGATATGATAAACAGTTCAAACTTACATCTAATCATGCCATATATTACATCAAAAACTGGTGAGGATATATCTGTTTCCATAACTCAGAGAGGGTTCGCATGATTCACTATCAAACAAAAGTAGCAAGATCCGCCCACACAAGACAGTGCACTAGCCCTAAGATGGTTTGATAACACGCATCGTTCTGGTAATTAAACACAGGGCAATGCAAACTACCCTAAAGGATTAGCGCGACCAACTATTTCTTGTCATCGATCTCTCGGGCAATGACCATAGCATGGACATCGGCATGGGAATCAATTTCTGGGGCGATGTCCGCAGGACTGACCGTGACATCGGAATCGATCTCTGGGGCGATGTCCACAGGATGGACAGCGGCATCTGAACCGATCTCCGGGGCGATGCCAACAGGACGGGCCACGACATCGGAATCATCAAGGACGTCCACCGGCACCTGCACAACCCTAACATATTAGCAAGCACATTGCAAATAATCAAAAACCACAAATATGGTAATAAGCCATTATTTTTTACCTTATGCAGCTCACCGGGGGATCTCATCCCTTCGGGGGCCATCTCCTCATCCTCGATGGGGGCCATCACCTTGCCAGGGGAATACTGCTTCTCAACAGCGACTATCTCCTCAAACTCGGTCTTGAGCCTCACATAGGTGGCAATCAGAGTTCCTGGGGTAGGCACGGTGGGGCCATTAATGTTCTTCCAACTTTCTTTGAGGAGTTCATCCGCCAACGTCCTCAACTCTTGGGCCAGTGCTTGTTTCTTGGAGTTCTTCGTCTCCATGGGGTTGTCCCGCTAACATGGTCAACTCGTTGGTCGGTGCTCGCTTCCTGGAGATCACTGTCTCCAGTGGGTTGTCCACCGGCAACTCTTTGCCTAGTGCTCCAGGATCCATCAATGAACTGACAAACAGAAAGCAATCGAAAGGAAACCACAATCACAATGAAAATGGGAAAAGAATAGGATGTGAGAATCGGTCGGTGCTTCGCAAAAAGAAGATTCTTGGAATGAAAATATAGCAGCATAACTGATTCGCCCACCTTTCCTTCGTTGGTACAGAAGAAAAATGGTAGAAGTGAGTAGCTCGGAGTGAGGTTTTCTTCAAGAAAGGGAAGAAACGGCTTGAACGAGCGTTCCAGTGAAATGATGGTTGCTTCGTCCAGTCCAACTTGGAGGCCCCCTTACCACTGCTGGTAAAGGTGTGCGTTTTGTGATATGACGGGTCATGACGGCCACACTGGGGTGATAGGTGAGTCTCGACTGTAGCACCTCGCTGTGATTTGGTGGATGGCACGCGGGCCCGGATGCTTTGAAATGTCCCTCGTGTAGATAGAGCGGCTAGTCATATACTCCCTCCTTTCCGGTTTATAGGGCTCAATTCAAAAATTTCACCAACCAAGGTAGATGGTGAGTGGTGGAATCCTTTTTGTAATTTGCAAAAGCACCCAATTAATGCTCTTTTTTCTTCAAAAATGTATGTTTACCAATGTATTAATTGCAATGCATGCATGCATAAAGTACATGCATTGGTCAATTTTCTCTTAATACCTGCATGCAATTATTTAATGCACCTTGGAATCTGAACTTGTGATGGGGAACAACCAAATTGAGCCTTATAAAATGAAAAAACTAAGATTTTGAGATAAGCCCTATAAACCGGAAAGGAGGGAGTAGGAGTGCTCAATATTGTGCACCGCGACCAAGGCGGAGAGGAAAATGAGAGAACTACGTAATTAATGCATGAGTTTAATTAGGGTAGTTTTGTAAAGTACGAGATACATTTCTCCAATCGCAAAATTCCTTGGTTCATGAGATTTGAGATTTGAGCCCTATAAACCGGAAGGGAGGGAGTACTGCACACGGTGTAGTCTAGTCACTTGTTGAAATCTCTAGAAAGGCAAATACTCCTTTCCAGTTTACAGGGCTATACTACTCCCTCCGTCTAGGTGTGTAAGTCATCTTATGAAAACCAAATACGTAGTCCCAAAACACTTAGGCGCGGTGCATTAACTTCTACCTTGTTTCTTGTTTCTTGACATATCAACCAATAAGAGACGAGAGGTGTGCATGCTTTTAATGACTTGCAATGGATAGTTCATTGCATGCAATGCTATTAATTAGCAAATAAACATTGGTGACCCTAGGAGGAAACGGTGCTAAGCGCGTGGACCTCTATAGAATGAGTATCAACCAATGGATAATGGAGTTTAATTGTTAAACAATAGCAATTTTGTCTCATGCAAGAGCCTGGCTAGTACTCCAAGGAACCGCACCATGCGAGCATTCGCAACTGCCATGTTCGGGTTGCGCTTGGCTCTTCGCCTCTTCGAGAAGACGAACAATGATGTTACTCCTACTTCTACAGTATCGAATCCACTGCTGCATGTCCGTCCACCTCGTGCGGGAGGGATAGTGTGTAGCGAAAGCTTCTACTTAGTGCTCCTGCCTTTGCGTCTATGACAGGTGGGCCCAACAGGTAGTTGGCCCTCCTGTCATGCAGCCAAAGGAAGGTGCAGTTAAGGCACCGGAGCTCAGTCCGCGAGGGAGAGGGCGTTGTAGTAATCAAATTTCTCGGTCTTGTACGAGTTGATGAAGATAGGGGTTGCTTGCTAGGGTTGCTTGCTAGGGTTGCTCACTACGTATATATAGGCCAGAGCCTCCGCGCTTGCTTGCTAGGGTTGCTCTATTCACACACTCTCATCCTCTCCAGATCTAAACAAGATAGGGGTAGTAACACTATCTTTCTCCCTTCAAAAAACACTGGCTTTCTATCCTCACCGCTGGTTACAGATTCGGACGTATCCCCCTCCGCCGGTGAAGGGGAGGAGGGGCAGCGTTTAGGCCGTCGTCGACAGCGAGGGAGGAGACCCACTGCCGGCCGCACTGTTATCTCTGGCTGAGTGCCGGCGCGGGAGGTCCTCCGATCCCTTCGTCGTTGCCTGTGGGCGGATCCGGCCTCCCGCCTCCCACCTATCCACATCCCGATGACCTTCAGGTATATCTTTGTTAGAAACCGCCTTAGCTCTACTTCCCAGGTTGCTACGTTGCTGCATGTGCATCATTTTCTACCTCTCAGCCCCTCTCAATCGGCTGGTCCAACGTCACATTTTTTTCTTCTATTGTTAGAGGTAAAGCTACTTCATGGAGTCGAATCTTGTACTACTTGGTTCAAACAAGAAATAAAGTGGGGGTGGGGGAATTTAGTATGTACATCAGACTTGGTACAAACAGGAAGGAAAGGGGGTGAAAGTAGTACAGACTGGTCGTCCAACCGGCCTCTTGGTCGAAAAGGGAAATACAAGGGTGACGCTGTACACAGTGGTATGACCAGGACTAGATTTGCTATCCACACATAGGAGTAGGTGGCTAGAGTGAACAAAAATGGGACCAACCCAGATATGTTTCTTGGATGTTTGTTTCTCGGGGCAACAAACTATGAATCACCACTTTATTCCCCTGTTTACGTACATGGTGCTGGATTGCTGGTGCACCCACTGTCCCATGCCCTTATACCAAATATTTAGGCTCCGTTCAGAATAAAGGGGCAGAAAACATAGGTCTTGATGAAAATAGAGGAATAGGAAAGGAATGTAGGTATAAAACTATGGAACAGCGAACCGGAGGAAACTCTCAAGAGAATGTGTTCGAATGGACTACGAAATGTACAGATTTGTTTTTTTAGAGTAGCATGCTTGGCAGTATGAGATTCTATTTGTTTATTCAGCTGCATAGTGACTACTCTTGTCCTCACCTCACGTACCACACATAGGTTGATTTTTTTATTCTAGCAACACAACAAAGCAACCTGTCTAACGCATGGCAGCGAGCTCCTGTCTCGGGCTTCCGCCCAAAAAATGAGCAGCGCATGGATGTTTCTAATCCTATGGAATCAGTACTACCAGACTAGCTTTCCTATGAAACACTATTCACCTTTCCCGTGTTCCGAACGGTTGGAAGGGAAAGAATACCGTAGGAATTGTGTTCCTACAAAAATCCTGCACCAAACCTATGAACCGAACGCAGCCTTAGCTGTTCTTAATCTGATGTCCCTGGTAAAAATGAAGCCATGCCACTGTTATAAGCCATGGCAAGTTTAGCCAAATGTTTTTTCCTGTAATTGTTTGAGACTCTGACTGTTTCCTCTGTGCCTTTTTGTGCAAACAGGGATATCCAATTCACCTGGTTGCTGTTGTGACCTTTTGGTGCACTGCACAAAACTCTTCTTAAAAGAAGTGACTTTTGTGCTGTTTAACTGGAATGTCAGAATGGAACAGTTGGTTCATTTTGGTGGAACTGCACAAAGGGAGATCTGTGTTCCAATCCTCATCATCCATATTGGCGCCATAACCTTCCTTTGGGTAAGAATGATATTTAATGCATGTGTTCATCTCTATTTTTTGACTGCCATGAGAAAATAATGTTGTTTTTTACTAGTATACTTGTACTCCCTCACTGACAAAACCAATTCTGAATTAGAAGGCCAATCATGTACTTGGTTTAACCAACTGGTGAGGAGAAAGAGAAACAGAGCATGAAGAGGAGGAAGAAGAAGAATAAACGGTGCCAAGGCGATCTTGCTGAAGCCAGAGGCCTTAGTCGAGGCCATTCAAGGGCTCCGGCAACGACTACCTTACATGTGAGACGATCCTCCAGGGAGCCCTTCCACTTCTGATGTCTCACTTAATTAATTAGGAGTACTTAAGTACCACTAATTTATTACTTCCTAATTTTCCTGTTGGAGTTAAACAAATCTTTAGTAGGACCCTATGTTGAATCATGTATGTGTGTATGTTTGTCTATGGAGGTGAATCATGTGGTGGAGCAGGGAGGGAATATTATTAGTGTCATGACATAATAGTGCTATTGTTTTGCATGTTAATTTATTGCCATTGGTTCAATGAGGCAATGTTTTGCGTATTGTCCATCATGAATTTGATGTTACTGGTTGAGTAATATGCTAATGTCTTCCTATCCTTTCTCACTAAGCTAATGAAGGTTTCACCTTGTTCCTACTTGTGCAAACAGGGATCATGTTGTGCCAATCATACATTAAATGGAACTACACAAGACAATACAATGAACTGTATCCCAGCCAGTGCTTTAACTCTGCTGGAAGTTCTTGATAATCTTTCGATATAATCTCAGCACTGGTAAACAAGAGTGATTTCAACCATACATTTGAAGTGCACAAAAATATATACTATTGTGTGATTCTAGTGAGTGCTTTATCATCTCTTATGGGACTACATGAATAAGCTTTTTTTCTCAGGTTGGTACGGGCCTAAGGCCTTCATCCATATTAGTTTGCTATCATCTCTATTTGTATCGTGCTACTGTCATGAGAAACTCCTTTATCTTTGCACGTTAAAGTTTTGCAACCTATGATAAATGGCAATGCTTTGAGTGTTGAGTTGAGCTAATTGGCACTGATTAAATAAACTAATACCTCTCTTTAAGCAAGACTACTATGTTGCTAACTTTACCCATTAAGATAATGAGGGTGCTTCTATTTGTTAGTGTATGTTTCGTAAACTAGTCCCATAATTACACTAATCTCACTCTCTCAATATATGTGCCAACAAGGATGCTCAATTTTGGTGGAACTGCACAAAAACTTTGGGTGCTTCATTGCCTCGACAGCTTCCGTCCTTTCCTATCAGTCGCTAAACTCCGCATGCTTTCTTCCTTTGCTGTCAGTCGCTAAACTCCGCATGCTTTCTTCCTTTGCTGTCAGTCGCTTGGCTTATCTCGACCTCCAGTCAAAGGAAATAGTAATTGAAATGCTACCTGACACAGGTTGGTATTGGTCTTTATCCTGATTATTGTGCCTGTCATATGTATTGGTACTTTGGTATTGTGCTACTGTTTGCCAATTTCATAAAGGAGTAATTTGGAGCCTGAACTCGCAGGCAAATCATTACATCGGGTGATTTCAGTAGAACTGCACAAAATGATCAGATGGACAGGTACTTATGCTGCTGCTATGTACTCCAAAGTTCACTCACACAAGCATCGATGTTGACAAGAAGTGCCTATATTCATTCGAGTATCAACCGGCGTCAACCAATTGTCAAGGCTAAGAGTTCAAAGGACAACATGAAATCCACAAAGCACATAAGAAGAAGATTGAAATCTGTCAGAAAAGCAAGAAACTCCAGAGTAATAGCGTTGGATTATATCCAGACGGCTAAGAATCTGGCAGACCCTTTTACAAAAGGGCTATCACGGACGATGTTGACAAGAAGTGCCTATATTCATTCAAGTATCAACCGGCGTCAACCAATTGTCAAACTCCAAGTATTAGGAGAGTGAACGCCAAAAATATTGCTTGGTGCATAGCCCAGAAAAACGCAGTCCAGTCTTTGGTCCCAACTTGTGCCTTTTGGTTATCGGCACATATGGTAGCGAACTATATGGCATGGAGTCTAAAGATTCTAGACAAGTTGGTTGACGCGTATATTCATCTGGCACTTAATCAGTCTGCACGCCAAGGATGCTCCATTTCAGTTGAACTGCACAAAAAATTTGGGTGGTTCATTTTCTCAACCGCCTCCTTTCTCGTCTGCAATGTAGAATTTTGGCAAGATACAGGACCAAGATGAGCCAGTAAACTGGTTGGATGAAAGTAGTGGCCAAGTTGCTCAAACCTCCCTCGGCACGAGGCCACTATTTGAGGATAAACCTACAAGCAAAGTTCAGATTGTCTGTGCTGCCTCTTATGTACTCGAAAGTTTACTCGTACAAGAACTAATTTTAGCAAGAAGTACCTCCGATTGAACACCATTTACCAGTCTGTACCCTAGGTAATTAAAGTTCGTCCATGGATCATATTGGCTGTGATCTCAATCATTTGGATGCATAAACATACTGAACATGTGTATATCTGAATCTTTTTGTAAATTATGTATGAATATTATCGTGTCATCTATCAATCATTTGAATGCATAGATATGCTGAGCTTGTGTATATATGAATCTTTTGAGTTGATGATTGTGAATGTTGGCTATGGATATGAACGTGTCCTGTGAACTTGAGTTTGATATGAATGTTTATCTTTTCTGTTGTATTTGTGTGTGAACTTGTTAGTATTCCTACTGTGGGGTATAAAACGCATGTCTCTTATAAAAGTAATGCCGTGTCCAATTTATGTTTTCCCTTCTAACCACATTGTATATATTTATATTATTACTATTATCGTATATTTTATAGAGACTTATATATACATTATAAAAACATCCCAACTTATAAAAGTAAATGTTTAACGAAAGTTGGCAAGGAAAATCCTGGTTGTTTTTGACTCACAGGCAAGGAAAATCCTGGTTGTTTTTGACTCACACGCAAGGAAAATCCTGGTGATTGCGAAGATTTTAAGGACCAATTTAATAATAACACGCTCATTTTTATTTTGAGAAATAACTCGCTAATTTCTTAATTATATATATAGAAAAATGTGCCTCTCCGGTTTATTCTTTGATATTAATTGCTCCTTCTAACATAACATTATACGTATATATAACGAGCCCACCTAATATGTGTATTTCAAGGAAGTGCAAATGGGCTGGGATTTCTTAGAAAATATAAATGGGCCTGATTGACGCGAACTTATTTGTTCACCCAGCCTAGCAAATGGGCTGTACATTCTAGAAAACATGGGTTAAATATATGCCACATTTTTGCAGGCTGACATGTGGGCCAATAGGTCGAAGCCTATGCAGGGTGTTGTGAACTTGGTCAACAAATGATTGTCTCATCCACAGCCATTGGATTTATATCCAACGGCCGGCATGCCCTTCAATCTCTCGTCTTCTTCCTCCAGCATCGCCGGGACCGCCTGGTCCGGCCTCCGTCGGCTAGCGGCTCTGCTTAGCACGCATCGCTGCGAAGCGCTACCCCACCGCCGGCCAGGCTATCCCTCCACCCCTCGACACCTCCTGTTATTCTCCACAGACTACAGCCCCACGCCGCAACAGAACCAGTTATAACCCTTCTCCTCCTCTCAATCTGCGAGTCCACTGCCGCGTTTTCCCATCTCCGAGTCGTTCCCGTCCGGGGCCTCGCCGTCGTCCACTGCCTCGCTGCGTTCGGTGCGGTGTGGTCAACAAACGAGATTCATCAGAAGAGGACTTTACGTGGAGAGCCTGACGACTGGGACCCACGAGTTCCATGGTCGCACGCAAGGAAAGTTCCTCCTTATTAAGCTGAAAAAAATGTTTCCTCCACCTGATAGCTGGGACCCACCGGCTGTATCTTCGCACGGAAGGAAGTGCCTCCTTGTTTTGCGAAAAAAGTTATTCAACCCATTGACAGCTGGGACCTGTCAGATTTGGTGACTGACTAGTGGGCCTACTAAGCGGACGTGTACGCACGGCTTTGTCAACTTAATCAACAAATGATTCTAGCAGCTGGACCGTTGGATGTTAATCCAACAGCCGTGCTCCTTCTTCAACCTCTATTCTTGCTCCTGTCTCCCATGGGCGGCACCGCGGTTGTGCTGCCACGCACCCGAACCAGTGAAGTTTCCCACTCCTCTCCATCTGCGTCTCCACTGCAGCTTAATAAATAGTAACGTCTAACTGAGCCAGTTAGTTAGATGCGTACACTTGGTGTAGTAGGATCTTTATATAGTTTGATGCATCCACTTGTTATTTTTTCGTAGCCCTTTCGTTATGATGGCTGATGTTTGGTTTGGAAGAGAGAGCCGCGTCTTCACTCTTCTGGCCTGCTTACTGCTTCTGTTGCACCCCCAGCCCTGGTTGCTGCTGCTGCTGTTTTCAATGTACAATCAGTAGTATATTTTTTCTGTTGGTTGAATAAATGTGTTGTTAGAACGACAAACACAATGTTTTGGAAGTCGTTGCACAGTTCGATACTTTAGTGCCCCGTACCATACATAGCGCATACTATTTATCGTACGGAACACATTTTTTTGAAACTCGGAACACATTTTCCACTTGTTGATAAAATGCAGCCCACTGATGAAGGCCTAATAGAGAAGCCCATAATTAACTGGAAGGGAGGCTCTCACATGATTCCGGCCCAGGTACATGCTCATGGTCCCCTAAACATAAATAAGTAAATAAATAAATAAAGCTAAATGCTCATGCACCAGTTCTTTGGGAAAATAGGTAGCCCAGTATTTCTTTTTGAAGAATACCCAAGCTAGGCCTATTTGTTTTCTCCGAATTACTGGGCTGCAAATCTTTCAAGACGAGGAGGGATGCATTCCGGCCTGGCTTAAGAGTATGGTCAATGTCTGTTAAAAGTAATATCAAAAGGGGTTGAAAATTCCAAAAAAATTATAGCAAATGGGATATAAGTTTCTTTTTTTGTTTTTGTTCTTCACTGATATCTTATACGTATTTCATTGGATTTAACATGACATAGTACTAATTTATTTTTAAATTTGTTTTACTATGGCTATTAATTTTTGGATTAAGAATATTTCGTTCCCCAGCAAAAATTTGCGAATTTTCAAAATTTCCCACATATTTAGTTAATTTTTTGACCCTGGTACTGACCAGAAAATGGCCAGCAATTCTAAAAATGGAAAACGGGCTGCAATAAATTCCATATGAATTAGAAAATGAGTAAAAATTATAAAAATAATAGCAAATGGGTTGTACACGCCACAGATTTCGAGGCTGACTTGTTTACGCAAGGCTTTGTCAGTGAACACACGATTCTAGTAGCAGTTAGTGTTGGATGTCCATCCAACGGCCGACGTGCTTCTTTAATCTCTGATCTTCCTGCTCCAGCCGCCTAAACTAGCGCCGGCGGGACTGCCTGGTCACTCCTCTTGTGGTCCGCTGTGATGCCGCACAGGCTTCCCCGGCCCACCCTACTCCCTCCGCTGGCCTGGCCGCACGCAATCAACTGCCTCCTTATTACGCGAAAAAAATGATTCCTCCCACTGACATCTGGGGCACACTGGTTGGGAGGCTGACCTGTGGGCCTACTAAGTTGACGCATATGCATGGCTGGTCAACTTAGTCAACAAACGATTCTAGCAGCAGTAACCGTTGGATTTGAATCAAACGGTCCTCATGCTTCTTCAATCGCTGCTCTTCTTGCACCAGCCGCCCAAACCAGCGCCGGGAGACCGCCTGCTCCTACCTCCAGTGGCCGGCTGTGCTGCCGATGAGGCCTCATCGCCCCCTACTACTCCCACCGCTAGCCAGGCCCTACGGCGACGGCAGCCTCACACCACAGCCGAACCAGTGAACCCTCGTACCCCTCTCCGCGTGGGCATCCACTACCGCGTCTTCCCCGGCTCCGCGTCGTCCCCTTCCTAGGCCTCACCGTCATCCGACGCCTTGGTGCTCTCGGCGCGGCGTGGTCAACATGGTCAATGACATTCCATCAGAAGAGTACTGTAAGTGGAGAGGCTGACAGCTGGGTCCACGGACACATCCCAGTTTTTTTGTGATTTGCCAAGTAAGTCGCTTTGTCAGGCCTGTTGGGCTGCAAATCTTTCAAGACGAGGAGGCGAGCTTTCATTCGGCTGGCCGAGAAAATGGCCCATCAGTAATGAGAAATGGGTTGTACATTTTTAAAACACATCAAACCGGCAATTAGTTTCAAATATCTTTTTTTCATTTCGAGATTTGAAATTACATTAATTTTTATGCGTGGAGAATTTGTTGGATTTTATATTGATATACATTTATTTTTAAAATCAGTTTGAATGTGAGTCGAAATTTCGGGATTAAAATCAGTTCGGACCGCACCGAAATATGCAAAGTTTCATATAATTTTTTAACCGTGGCCACAATATGGGCTGTAATGCTAACAAAAAGAATATGGGCTCAAAAAAACCTTAATAATTAGCAAATGGGCTGTAAGTTATTAGAAATAATGGCAAATGGGATGTATGCTGATTCCCACAGATTTGAGGCTTTCCTAAAAAAAGGTTGACGCACAAGCAGTGACTGTTGGATGGCCATTCAACGGCCGTCGTGCTTCTTCAATCTCTGCTCTTCCTGCTCCAGCCGCTCAAACAGGCGCCGGCGGGACTGCCTGCTCCCTCCTCCCCGCAGCCGGCTCTGCTGCCGCGCAGGCCTCACCGCCCCACTGTACTCCCATCGCTGGCCTAGCCATCCCTCTACTCACCCACACCTGCTGTTATTCTCCGGCGACGGCAGACGAACCAGTAAACCCTCGTACAATCGTACTCCCCTCCGCGTGGGAAACAACTGCCGAGTCTTCCATGCCTCCGTGTCGTTCCCTTCCTAGGCCTCACCGTCGTCCGCCGCCCTGGTGCTCTCGGCGTGGACTGGTCAACGTGGTCAACGACCGACATGCATCTGAAGTGGACTTTAGGTGGAGAGGCCGACAGCTGGGTCCACGGCCGCACGCAAGGAAATGCCTCCTTATCACGCGCAAAATAATGATTCCTCCACCTGACATCTGGGACCCATCGAAAGGGCCTCTGTATTTCGCGGAAAAAATGTTACCGCCGCTGACAGCTCGGACCCACCAGCTATATCTTCGCACGCAAGGAAGTGCCTCCTTATTACGCACAAAAAAAATGAATACTCCCCCTGTTAGCTAGGACCCAGTATAGTGGCAGGCTGACTTGTGGGCCTACTAAGTTGACGGGGATGGAGGGCTTTGTCAACTTAGCCAATATGCACGATTCTAGCTCCAGTGACCGTACGATGTCCATCCAACGGCCGTAGTGCTTCTTCAACCTCTGGTCCTCTTGCTTCAGCCGCCCAAACCAGCGCCGGTCGTGCCTCGTGCTCCTGCCTCCCGTGGCCGGCTGCGCTGCAGCGGAGGCCTCACCCCTACTACTCCCACCGCTGGCCGGGCCATCCCTCTACTCACCCACACCCCCTGTTACTCTACGGTGACGGCAGCCTCACACCGCAGCGAACCAGTGCCCTCGTACTCCTCTACGCGTGGGCATCCACTACCGCGTCTTCCCCAGCTCCGCGTTGTCCCCTTCCTAGGCCTCGCCGTCGTCCACCGCCCTGGTGCTCTCAGCGCGGCGTGGTCAACGTGGTCAAGGAACGGCTTCCATCGGACGTGGACTGTACGTGGAGAGGCTGATAGCTGGGTCCATGGCTGCAGCAAGGAAGTGCCTCCTTATTACGTGCAAAATAATTATTCCTCCACCTGACAACAGGGACCCACCGGACGGGCCACCGTATTTCTCCCCCCTGACTGCTGGGACCCACCAGCTACATCTTCGCATGCAAGGAAGTGCGTCCGGGCAAAAAAAGAAAACCAAAACGATTCGCCCCCTGACTGTTGGGACCCACCGGCCCCCCGACTGCTGGGACCCACCAGCTACATCTTCACACGCAAGGAAGTGTGTCCGAGCAAAAAAAACGATTCGCCCACTGACTGTTGGGACCCACCAGCTACATCTTCGCTGGCAAGTAAGTGCGTGACAGTCGGGACCCACCTGGTCGAAGCGTACATAGCATTGTCATTCTGGTCGCGAACGTGTATGTACATACTGGTCGATGTAGAGGCGCGCACGTGTTGTAGTAGAGGCGCGCACGTAGCATGTACACGTACGTACAGCAGCCAGGGTGCAAGAAAAAAAATACGGCCAAGTATGTGTACATACGGGCGGGGTCTCGAACGCCTACTCGCGCATACGTACGGCGAGGGCTCGTGTACATGGCTGGGTCGGAACGGAGAAACAGCGCCGTCGTCGTGTTCATGGGTCGGAACGGAATCGTGGTCGTGTTCATCGGGAGGGCTTGGACGGAACAGGCGATGGAAACAAGGCCTAGCGTACCGCAAACGGAGGAAACGGACCCCCTACGGTCGAAACGGGGGTCCTGTTGATCGGGAGGGGTGTGGCGTACCGCAAAACGGAGGAAACGGACCTCCTATGGTCGAAACGGGGGTCCTGTTGATTGGGAGGGGTGTGGCGTACTGCAAAACGGAGGAAACGGACTTGTGTTGGGGCGCTACGGTCGAAACGGGGGTCCTGTTGATCGGGAGGGGTGTGGCGTACCGCAAAACGGAGGAAACAGACTTGTGTTGGACCGCTACGGTCGAAACGGGGGTCCTGTTCATCGGGAGGGGTGTGGCGTACCACAAAACGGGACTCCACGGGATACTGTTCATCTCCACCGTCGACCCCCTCCAGCCTCCACGAGCTACTGTTCATCCACCGTCGACCTCCTCCAGCCTCCACGGGCTCCTATTCATCCAGCCTCCACCGCGCGCTACTCCACCGGCTACTGTTCAACCACCCCTCCACCGTCTATTGTTCATCCAGCCCTCCACACCAGGGGGTCCTGTTCAACCACCCCTCCACGGGCACCCCTCCATCGTCTACTGTTCATCCTGCCCTCCACACCACGGGGTCCTGTTCATCCACCCCTCCACGGGCACCCCTCCATCGTCTACTGTTCATCCAGTGCTCCACCACACCACGGGGTCCTGTTCATCCAGAGGCAACGCCACCGCTCACTGTTCATCCAACCCCCCCCCTGCAACGCTCACTGTTTATCCCATCGATCGGCTTCAGTTAGCAGCAGTAGCCAAGGAATCGCTCGATCGGGTTCAGTTAACACCCATCGATCGATTGCTCGGGTTCAGTAACGCGTAGCCTGCAGTGCAATCGCTCGGGTTCAGTTAGAGCCCAGTGCCTCGCTCGGGTTCAGTTAGAGCCAACGCCTCGCAGACACGCGCGTACGTGTACGAGAGAAACGCGCATCGCTCGGCCCCCGACCTCCCACCGTAACCGGGAACTCCCCGAAATTTTCCTCCCCTTGCTTCTACCGCAGTTTTTTCCATCATGGACGGCCCAAAGAATGTCATGCAGCTGCGTCTCCGGCCCGCCCAGGACGAAAAGCCCATTTTCTGTCATGATTTTTTGTCATAGAAGTAGGAGCCCACCACATCTATGATAATACCGGGTTTTGTCACAATTATCATCATAGAAGTGTCATATGTATGACATATTTTTTTTTGTTCGTCCCAAAATGTCACGGATGTGTCTTTTTTTTGTAGTGTAGTAGGCTTTTCTCAGTCGACAGCACATGGTCGTGCAGTCTCCTGAGATCCCCTGATAGTGCCTCTAGCAGTTTCGATGGTAGCATGGGCTCGCCCGTGAGATGGAACATGGCTGCACCTTTCACGGGTACACGCTCTTCAAAATCTATCGTCTGGCTGCTATGTGGTCTAGCTTGTTTGGAGGCAGTTATCTTCCCCGATCTCTTCCTCTCATTTTTCTTGGGCACACCTTCCAGACCCTTCCTTAACCCCTGCCCCAGAGTTCCTGGGCTAAGCACTATACGACCCCCGGCTAGTTGAGCCTGTGTTGAGGCGGCATCTTCAGGCGTGTCCTGTGAGGAATTCATGAAGAGAGACTTTTCGCAATCCTTCCAACGACCTTCCTGCCCGGCCATATCATCCATATCCCCATTAGCATGCTGATAGCCCGATTCGTCATATGGTTGACTCATCATATCTATGTCACAGTCATACGCGTTTGTATTGAGGAAACCCATAGGGTCGACCTCCATCTCATCATCCATTCTCTGTACTACAGGACCGATTACATCAGCTAGTACTATTGCACCCCCTTCATCACGCCGTCCGCCGGTCTCACCCAGCACTACAGGAGCTGGTAATTGCGTAGGCGGGGTGGTGGTCTCCGCACATGCTTGTTGATGTGTGGTTATTGGTGTGCTCTTGGCCGACTCCAGACGAATAAGATTCTTCGGCCATAGCAGCAGCCAACCCTTGCAGCTTCCCATCCACGGCGGGGTCTCGTCGTCCTCTCCCACATGCTGTAGTGGAGGAGGCAAAGCCTCGTGTCCCGATTTCACACTGGACAAGCTAACCCTGAAGTGCCCAGCAGGGATCGGCTGGTTGTGGAACGTGGGTTGCAAGGGGTTCATTATCATCCCCTATCGCACGTCCACCTTCTGGCCTTTGATCAAGTAGAGTATGGTGCACGGGGTTTCTTCGGCCTGCAAACACATATGTTTGTGGCGTAAAACATCCGAAACGCAACGAAAATGGAGTATTCTATATATATATATATATGTTGGTGCGACATGTAATTACCGTGACGGCGTCGAGGTCAGCCAAAGACGAAGGCCCACCTAGCGCGCTAGAGACTGAGGATGGGCTGCTATGAGCGGGAGCGACTGCGAGAGGAGTCCCGGTTGCGTGAGCAAGTGATGGCGCAGTGTTGTTGTTGTTCATGGAGTTGCTCCCAACGAAACTGGGCATCGGGAAATCATGTACCGTCTTGTCTGGATTTTCCTTCGTCCAGTTGATGATAGCTGGAACCAAGTTAGTAGCGAAATCATTTCTGCAGGCAGTTACAGCTGCATTGACTGCCTGCTGTAGCAACTCATTTTTATCCTCAGCTGTTTTTTCATGTCCTCGGCTTCTTTTTTCTCGACCGCAAGGTTCACCTTCACGTCGATGTCTGTCTGACTAAACTTCTTTTTCTGCTTCTTGGCTTCCGGGCCCTCGTTGTAAAACACCTTCCACGTGGCGCCGTCTCCAGCAGCGTGCACATGACCATATTGCTGCCGCTGGCCCAAAGGGAGTCCCTTAAGTTCGTTCAAGGCCCGGTTGAGAGGGGTGTCACACTTGGGACTCATTGGAGAAGTAGGGCTTTCGGCTGCAAGCTCGTGTTGCTTCTCCTGCAGAAGGAGCGTGAACCGTTTAGGAATGTGTAGTCGACTAGATATGGAGCTAAATGTAAGGTGGTAAAAGAATAATTACCAGTAGTCTAATCAATTTCCTCATGATCTGGTCCGTGTAAAAAACATTTTTTCCTTATCCCACTTGTAGCGGGCCCTGATGAAGTCACGCTCCAAGGGGTTGGTGAACTTCGCGAAGGGGTCTGGGATACCCGCGGCTTCACGTTCTGCGTCCTCCTTATCCCATATGGGCCTTTTACCGAGGTAGCCACGGCTTCCGAGGCGATGCTTCCCTGTGTTCCTTTGCTGAAGGCTCCTGAATTTCGCAGCCTTAGCCTTGGCTTCCTCGGTAGTGCAAGTGTCCTTGAACTTTTCGAACTCCTCTACCATAAGTGTCGGATTTTCCTCTAGAATCTTGGACAGGGGTTCCTCAGCCTCAATAGCTCGTTTCACCCTCCCTTTCCAGGAGGCCAAATCATTGTTGAACATGCCCATGGCGTGATTGTTAATATTTTTCATCTTCGGATCATCCCATGGTTGTTCTGTGTTATCATCCCGGTCGGGGAACTTGAATCTCTTGTGCAACTTCGTCAGGAGCAACTGCTTCAAATGTCCTTTACTCCTTAAGTCATCATCGTTGATGCTCGCGCATTCCCGTAGGATGCATCCTACTTGGTTCCCATAGCACTTGCGAGGTTCTTCCAGCTCTAATGGCTCAAACTTTCCAGGTGCCATCTTTGTGATTACTTGTCGTCCAATCCCTAGTTTGTTAGGTTTTCGTATCCTCTGCTTCTTCTGCTTCTTCTGCTTCTTCTTTTCGGTAGCGGCATCGGTGTTGGTACCTTCCCCGTCGTTATCTTCCCTGCTAGTACCTTCCCCGCCGGTCTCGACGCCGCCATCAGTGTCGGCACCATCGGTGTCGATGTCGGCATCAGTACCATCATCGAGGCGGACCTGCAAACCTTGCTTACACTACAAAAAAAAGACACATCCGTGACATTTTGGGCCAAACAATTTTTTTCTGTCATACATATGACACTTCTATGACGATAATTGTGACAAAACCCGGTATCATCATAGATGTGGTGGGCTCCTACTTCTATGACAAAAAATCATGACAGAAAATGGGCTTTTCGTCCTAGCTGGGCTGCAGACGCAGCTGCATGACATTCTTTGGGCCGTCCATGACGGAAAAAACCATGGTAGAAGCGAGGGCGAGGAAAATTTCGGGGAGTTCCCGGTTACGGTGGGCGGTCGGGGGCCGAGCGATGTGCCTTTCTCTCGTACACATACGTGCGTGTGTGCGAGGCGTTGGCTCTAACCGAACCCGAGCGAGGCATTGGGCTCTAACTGAACCCGAGCGATTGCACTGTAGGCTACACGTTGTACTGAACCCGAGCGATCGATCGATGGCTGTTAACTGAACCTGATCGAGCAATTCCTTCGCTACTGCTGCTAACTGAAGTCGATCGATTGGATTAAGAGTGAGCGTTGCGGGGGGGGTGGATGAACAGTGAGCAGTGGGGGTGGATGCAGGACCCCGTGGCGTTGCCTCTGGATGAACAGGACGACCCCGTGGAGGGGTGGTTGAACTGTAGACGATGGAGTAGCGCGCGGTGCAGGCTGGATGAACAGGAGCCCGTGGAGGCTAGAGGAGGTCGATGGTAGCCCGTGGAGGCTGGAGGAGGTCGACGGTGGAGATGAACAGTATCTCGTGGAGTCCCGTTCTGCGGTACGCCACACCCCTCCCGATGAACAGGACCCCCGTTTCGACCGTAGCGCTCCAACACAAGTCCGTTTCGTCGGTTTTGCGGTACGCCACACCCCTCCCGATGAACAGGACCCCCGTTTCAACCATAGCGCTCCAACGGTCCGTTTCCTCCGTTTTGCGGTACGCCAGACCCCTTCCGATGAACAGGATCCCGTTTCGAACGTGGCCGGTCGAACAAAAGGCCATTTCCTCCGTTCTGCGGTACGCCAGGCCTCGTTTCCATCGCATGTTCCGTCCAAGCCCTCCCGATGAACACGACGAAGCATTCCGTTCTGACCCAACCGGTTGGCTCCCACGCGTTCCGTTGCCTCCCGATGAACACGACGCGTTCCGTTGCCTCCCCATGAACACGACGCATTTCGTTGCCTCCCCATGAACATGACGACGACGTTGTTTCTCCGTTCCGACCCAGCCATGTACACGAACCCTGGCCGTAATTATGCGCGAGTAGGCATTCGAGACCCCGCCCATATGTACGTACGTGGCCGTATTTTCTTTCTTGCACCCTGGCCGTTGTACGTACGTGTACATGCTACATGCGCGCCTCTACTATGACACGTGCACGCCTCTACTAGGACACGTGCGCGCCTCTACATCCACCAGTTTGTACGTACACGTTCGCGACCAGAATGACAACGCTACGTATGCTTCGACCAGGTGGGTCCCGAATGTCAGGCAATTCCTTGCGTGCGAAGATGTAGCTGGTGGGTCCCAGCAGTCAGGGGGGCAAATCGTTTTGTGTTTTTTTTTGCCCGGACGCACTTCCTTGCGTGCGAAGGTGTAGCTGGTGGGTCCCAGCAGTCAGGGGGGAAACATTTTTTTCGTGAAATACGATGGCCCGTCCGGTGGGTCCCTGCTGTCAGGTGGAGGAATATTTATTTTGCGCGTAATAAGGAGGCACTTCCTTGCGGCCGCCGTGGACCCAGCTGTCAGCCTCTCCATGCACAGTACTCTTCCGATGGAAGTCGGTCATTGACCACATTGACCACGCCTCGCCGAGAGCACCATGGCGGTGGATGACGGCGAGGCCTAGGAAGGGGACGACGCGGAGCCGGGGAAGAGGCAGCAGTGGATGCCCACGCGAACAGGAGTACGAGGGTTCAGTGGTTCGGCTGCGGTGTGAGGCTATCGTCGCCGCAGAATAACATGGGGTGTGGGTGAGTAGAGGGATACCCTGCGCCAGCGGTGGGAGTAGTAGGGGGCGGTGAGGCCTCCGCAGGATCACAGCCGGCCACGGGAGGCAGGAGCATGCGGCACGACCGGTGCTGCTTTGGGCGGCCGGAGAACGAAGACCATAGGTTGAAGAAGCACTACGGTCGTTGGATGGACATCGTACAGTCACTGGAGTATTGACAAAGTTGACAAAGCCCTCCGTCCCCGTCAACGTAGTAGGCCCACAAGTCAGCCTGCCACTATACTGTGTCCCAGCTAGCAGGGGGAGTATTCATTTTTTGTGTAATAAAGAGGCACTTCCTTGCGTGCGAAGATATAGCTGGTGGGTCCAAGCTGTCAGCGGCGGTAACGTTTTTTTCGCGAAATACAGAGGCCCTTTCGGTGGGTCCCAGATGTTAGATGGAGGAATCATTATTTTGCGCGTAATAAGGAGGCATTTCCGTGCATGCAGCCGTGGATCCAGCTGGCAGCCTCTCCACGTACAGTCCATTTCAGATGCATGTCGGTCGTTGACCACGTTGACCAGGCCGTGCCGAGAGCACCAGGGCGGTGGACGACGGCGAGGCCTAGGAAGGGAACGACACAGAGGTAGGGAAGACTTGGCAGTTGTTTCCCACGTGGAGGGGAGTACGACTATACGAGGGTTTACTGGTTCGTCTGCCATCGCCGGAGAATAACAGCAGGTGTGGGTGAGTAGAGGGATGGCTAGGCCAGCGATGGGAGTACGGTGGGGCGGTGAGGCCTGCGCGGCAGCACAGCCGGCCGCCGGGAGGAGGGAGCAGGCAGCCCTGCTAGCGCTTGTTTGAGCGGCTGGAGCAGGAAGAGCAGAGATTGAAGAAGCACGACGACCGTTGGATGGAAATCCAACAGTCACTGCTTGTGCATCAACATTTTTTTAGGAAAGCCTCAAATCTGTGGAAAACAACATACATCCCATCTACCATTATTTCTAATAATTTACAGCCCATTTGCTAATTCTTAAGTTTTTTTGGAGCCCATATTCTTTTTGTTAGCATTACAGCCCATATTGTGGCCACGATTAAAAAATTATATGAAACTTTGCATATTTCGGTGCGGTCCGAACTGATTTTAATCCCGAAATTTCGAGTCACATTCAAAATGATTTTAAAAATAAATGTATATTAATATAAAATCCAACAAATTGTCCAAGCATAAAAATAAATGCAATTTAAAATCTCGAAATGAAAAAAGATATTTAAAACTAATTGCCGGTTTGATGTGTTTTAAAAATGTACAGCCCATTTCTCATTACTGATAGGCCATTTTCTCGGCCAGCCGAATGAAGCTCTCCTCGTCATGAAAGAATTGAGCCCAACAGGCCTGACAAAGCGACTTACTTGGCAAATCAGAAAAAAAACTGGGCTGTGGCCGTGGACCCAACTGTCAGCCTCTCCACATACAATACTCTTCCGATGGAAGTCGGTGACCACATTGACCACGCCACGCCGAGAGCACCAAGGCAGTGGACGACGGCGAGGCCTAGGAAGGGGACAACGCGGTAGTGGATGCCCATGCGGAGAGGAGTACAAGGGTTCATTGGTTCGACTGCAACGTGAGGCTGCCGTCCCGCAGAATAACAGGGGTGTGGGTGAGTAGAGGGATGCCCTGGGCTAGCGGTGGGAGTAGTAGGGGGCAGTGAGGCCTCCGCGGCATCACAGCCGGCCACGAGAGGCAGGAGCACATGGCATGACCGGCGCTGCTTTGGGAGGCTGGAGCAAGAAGACCAGAGGTTGAAGAAGCACTATGACCGTTGGATGGACATCGTACGGTCACTGGAGCTAGAATCGTTCATATTGACTAAGTTGACAAAGCCCTCCATCCTCGTCAACTTAGTAGGGCCAAAAGTTGGCCACCCACTATGGTGGGTCCCAGCTAGCAGGGGGTATTCATTTTTTTGTGCGTAATAAGGAGGCACTTCCTTGCGTGCGAAGATATAGCTGGTGGGTCCGACCTATCAGCGGGGGGAACATTTTTTTCATGAAATACAGAAGCCCTTCCCATGTACAGTCCACGTACAGTGTGTAATAAGGAGGAACTTTCCTTGCGTGCGACCATGGACCTCGTGGGTCCCAGCCGTCAGGCTCTCCACGTACACTCCTCTTCCGATGACTCTCGTATGTTGACCACGTCGCGCTGAGCGCACTGAGGCGGTGGACGACGACGAGGCCCCAGACTGGAACGACCCGGAGATGGGGAAGACGTGGTAGTGGAGTCGCAGACGGAGAGGAGTGGGAAACTTGACTGGTTCGGGTGCGGGGTGGGCCTACACTCAGCAGAGAATAACAGGAGGTGCGGAGTGGAGGGATGGCCTAGCCGTCGGCGGGGTAGCGTTTCGCTGAGGAGCGCAAAACAATGCCGCTGGACGCCAAAGGCTGGAGCAAGCGATTCCGGCAGCGCTGGGGGAAGAAGACGAGAGATTGAAGAAGAATGTCGGCCATTTGATGTAAATCCAACACCTTCTTAGGCTTCGACCTACTGGCCCACATGTCAGCCGGTCCATTTGTTTTTTAGTCCATTTGGTGGGCTGGGTGAAACAATGATGTAGCATCTATGCAGCCCATTTAAATCCCATTTGCATTTTTCTCGAAATCCGCGGACTTGCTGGGCTGGGTGAAAATATCATGTTGGGCTAGACGGAGAAATGTTATAAAAACATAAACACATGATTGCACGTCTATTACTGCATTGGTCAGTAAAATCTTTGCAAGCTTATGTACGCATCACTAGGAGTTAACTTGCCAAGTTATATATAAACAATTATTATTATTATTTTGTAAGAACTTTCAACTTACGAAATAAAATATCAATTAAATTTGATGAGTTAATAGTACGTGGGGTATTATTATTTTTTAGGCTAGACGTGGGACAGTTGAGTTGGTTCTAGGGAAAAGTACTGGGAGAAAACTCAGTTTACATCGAAAAAGAAAGTGGGAGAAAATTCAGAGACCTGCTGGGTCCACCTGAGGAGGGGAATATGTTGGGAGGAAGGAGATTCAAAGCACGACAGTCGAGTGAACTAGTTTTTTAAGGGACAAGTGAACTATTTACATACATAAGCAAATAGCTACTAAAAAACAATCGGGTTAGTGGGTTCTTAAAAGAAATATTTCGGACAAAACAGATAATTATGACACATAGGCTAATGCATGAAACACTCAGATGATAAAGGTCCTTATAAATAGATAAAGTACAACATCTAGACCTTCCTGGCACGCTTGATCATGACGCTGCGGCTGTCAGTGTACTCGTCGGTTACGGGAAGCAGACACGCCCTCATGTCCGAGATCTGCCTGTACATGTCGTAGCATGCGTATGTGTCCTTGGCCGCGTAGGTTATGTAGGCTAGATTCAGAGGTACCTCCCACGTGTTCCGGTCGTCTTCTATCATGTTGGTGTATCAGGGGTCGATGATGGTCTCAGCGAGGTCAACCACGGAGTCCTTCTCCTGCCCGTTGCTGATGATCTTGTATTGCTTCTGGATGTCGACAAGCTTGTTGCACCAGATGGCTGAATCATCGCGTTCTTCCTTCTCTCCACCATAGCGAAGGTGCAGTCGGCGTTGTCGATGAAACAGGTGAATGCTCCAGAACCTGGTGCAGCCATAGGACTGAGGCGAGGCAGAGCTTCATCAAGTCCGTATCGTTGGTGTACATCACATTCAACTTGGTGCAGCCATAGGACTGAACGACGAACTCAAAGGGGAACTCCTTGCTGAAGTCCATATCCAACAGGCTCACCCGTCGGATCGCCATTGCAGTCTCTTCGAGTGAACGAGTGTGTAGGCGGCGGCAGTTCGTTTTTCAGCTCTTGGGGAACTAGATTCAATAGTAAGCTGAGTGTGTACAGGCGACAACAGTTACTACCCCTCCCTCGTCCGCTGCACGCCCGGCAGAAGATGCACCCTCGGTGTATTCAAACGCCTCCATTAAGAAACCTACTCCGGCCACACGTCGGTTCACGAGCGGGTCTCTATTGGTACTGTAATAACAGGAGTTAGTGGTCACTTTACTTAAATTTAATTAGCTTTAATAGAAATTTATACTTAAAACAAGTAATGCATTGGCTCATTCTATCAGTGCCACAGGATCAACATGCACAACAATTAGAATTATTATTCTCAGGACGCACACGATCAGCACATTTGTCGCACTTTCACAAAGATAATACTACCAAGTTTGAACTGTTTGTTATGGTTGTTGTCCTCTGCATCATCATGCCGTGTTTCCCAGCTTGCAAGATTCAGAACCAACAAATAAGATCCAAATAATAAGTACAACAAAGATGCCTACACATCTCATTGATTCCCAGCTTGCAAGATTCAGAACCAACAAATAAGATCCAAATAATGAGTACAACAAAGATGCCTACACATCTCATTGATTCCCAGCTTGCAGGATTCAGAACCAACAAATAAGATTCAAATAATAAGTACAACAAAGATGCCTACACATCTCATCGATTCCCAGCTTGCAAGATTCAGAACCAACCCATTAGAGCCTTTTGATAAAGTGAATATCGGGATTAAATCCATCTTGGCTAGCCATGTCATACAATCGAAGAACTTGGTGAATGCTCTTGACCGTCACAACATCTGTAGTTGAGTATTCCTGTTTGCACAGCACAAACAAGGAGACAGGAGAGCATGATTTCACTTTAATAGCGGCCTCCTTGAACTCAACCTGTAGCTCCACTAGGATGAGGTCTGCCTGGAGTTCCATGATTCAATTCATGCGCCTTTTTCTGCAGTTCACCTGAAATGAAGCAAAGATTGCATCATTCAGCTAGCAAGAAGTACTTGCTCTCATGAGCTGGCAGGTTCTTCTTTAGTAGTTGCACTAAAATGGAGGAACATTAAGGTTGGCTGTCCGGCTGATGTAAGGTGCAACTATAATTTTCTTATCCTTTTTGTGCAGTTTCACTAAAATAAAGTGCCATTATGGTGACAATGACAGCTCCATCTTGCAAAGGCTAATAAAATGTTGCACGAGATTACCAGCAGAACTTGACAAAGATTTTGGAAACTCCAATCACCATTTTGTGCAGTTCCACCAAAATTGAGAGATGTTGCCCACGTGACATTTTAGTTGAACTGCACAAGACACTCATTCCAAAAGAAGTGTTTTGTGCAGTTCACCAAAAGGTCACAATAGCAACAAGGTGAAATGGATATCCCTATCTGCACAAAAAGATAGAAAGTAAATAGTTGTTGGTCAATAAGAATATACGAAACATATACAAAATGAAAAGAAGCATCTTAATTATGTTCATGGATATCACACAAGGACAGTAGATATTTTAAAACGTCAGCAATGCTTCATGTTACCAGAAGCATTACGATCAACAATAAGATTCCTCAAATATGGGATTACTTTAATGGTGGCGTTGCTTGTTTACCAGACACAGTAAATCAATAGCAGCTAAAGAGTTGGTTTAAGGGCATGGGACTGTGGGGACACCAGGACACTCAGCAGCGTAAAGGAGCAACTTACTTATCATACTGGGGAAAAACAGCAGGAGTGCCATTTGTAACATAGTTTAATTGCATCTTATCACTGGAGGCATTAGATTAACAATAACACTAGTTAGACATGTCCCTAAGGTAACAGTGTGATCGCTTCATTTTACATGCGCCCTTACATTAAGAACAACAAAAGGTTGGTATAAGGACATGCGACAGTGGACGCATCAGCACAATGTACCTACAAGGAGGCATAAAGTGGTGAGGCCGAGTTTGTTCATGCTATGTGAGGGCAGCAAACCTAATCCTGGAGACCTTGTACTATGTGAGGGCAGAAAATCTAATCCTGGAGACCTTTTACTATGTGAGGGCAGCAAATCTAATCCTGGAGACCTTTTACTATGTGAGGGCAGCAAATCTAGTCTTGGAGACCTTTTACTATGTGAGGGTAGCAAATCTAATCCTGAGACCTTTTACTATGCGAGGGCAACAAATCTAATCCTGAGACCTTTTACTATGTGAGGGCAGCAAATCTAATCCTGGAGACCTTTTACTATGTGATGGTAGCAACTCTAATCCTGGACATACTCTGTTGACTTGTCCAACAGCCGCCACTTTCTATCCTTTTTTCGACCAATAATATATTTGTTCCTCATCCAGTTTGTACTGTGTTTTCCCATTATTTCCCTTTTCAACCAAGAGACTGGTTGGGTATCCGGCCTCTACTACTTTCACCATATTATTTCCTCTTTGAATCAAGTCCTAGATTCATGCTACAACTTTCCCCCCTTTCTTTGTTGTTTGAACAAAGCCCTAGATTTGAATGCATGAAGTAGCTTTACCTCTATTAATACTAAAAACTTAGGTGGCTTTGGAAGAGTTGATGGGAGTAGAAAAAGATGCACATGCAAACACGTGGGGAGCTGGGGCAGTAGAGCAAGGCCGCTTTTGAAGAACTTATACCTGAGGGTCGCCGGGATGTCGGCGGTGGCAGGTCAGATCTGCGGATAATACGGCAGGGAGGAAGAAGGGTCGGAGGACCTCCCGAGCCGGCGCTGTGTCAGAGAGAACGGCACGGGCAGAGGATCGGGCCCCTCCGGCAGCTGTGGGTTTCCTCCCTCGGCGGTGATGACCACATGAACGATGCATCTTTTAGTCCTCTACACACACCGGCCGAAGGGATCCGGTCGGATCTGTGACCAGCGGTGAGCAGAGAGAAAATGTCGCTACCGCTGTCTTGTTTATATCTGGAGAGGATGAGAGAATGAAGAGAGCAACCCTAGTAAAGCAAGCGCTCAGGCCCCTGCGTCCATATATAGTGGAGTGATTATCTTTTTTCTCTCCACAACAAGCGTTTCAATTTGTGTATGTGGCATTAAAGAAAAGAAACTCTCTATTTAAGGTGACTACTGTACGACTCCTACTTACTACTAGTAGTACTACAGTATTGTTCACTTGTGCTCCCCGCCCCTCCATTCATTGAACAACCCCACGGGTGAATAAACATACAGTAAGTACTGTATTTATATAGAACGCACAAGCTCAAACTATTTTCACGTAGTTAAAAGTTGAGGGTGGGGCTTTTCCCGGGCAGTACGCGCGGCAGTTTTGGGGTAGGCGGTTTGACAAAGAGGAGAGGAGGGTGAGCGAGTGGCGGATTCTCAAACATACTGCCGGAAAGGATGGGCTGTGCCATTTGACGGCGCCTTACTGTTGGAAAGACTTGTTATATGACCACTCACTATAGTCATGAATTACTGGCGCTCCGAGTGGGGTGATGCCCCCCTTCCGTTCCGCACTCTAATCTGGTGCATGACACGTCGACCCGGATGCTGGCTCTCCCACATGTTGGAGTAGTAAGAAGGAGCAAAGAATGATGCGGTATATACTAGTACTACTACTACTCAGGTCGGAGGAGTGCGAACCACGGCAGCCCAGTGAACCAGCAGTGCGAACCACGGCAGCCCAGTGAACCAGCAGTGTGAACCACGGTAGCCCAGTGAACCAGCAGTAGAAAACAATGTGGTGATATGGCCATAAAAAACAATGTGCTACGGTCCACACTGTAGCATGTACAGTAACACTCCTCTTTGTTTGGATCCCTGAGTTAGAGCTAGTTTGGGTTGAAATAGCCTCAAATTATCGAAACAAGAGGGGTTAGTTTGAGCTAGTTTGCTCTAACCCAGCTAAAAAAACTAACCCAGTGGAGAGGTTCTAATTGGGTTAATTATCCTCGGGCCCAGTAAAAGAGAACTAAAAAATCTCCCATGCCCACACCAGATCGCTCCCCCCTCTCGCACGACTCCTCTCTGTTCCCCATAGGGTCGCCCGCCCAAGCGCCGCTCGCCTTCTATCTCCTCTGACCGCCCTCTCCTTCCGTTCTCCGCTGCCCTACTCCGGCCGTCCTCTCCCTCCGGCCTTCGAAGGTTGCCTCGCTCCCCCTTCACCAGTTGGTTTTCTCCCTCTGTCGTGCGCGGCGGCGGCGCATCTACCAGGGAGGTCGCGAGAGGGGTGAGTTTGTTCGTTCCTTCTCTGTCTCACGGCCATATCATTGATCTTGCTTGCTCTAGTGTTAATTCTGATTTGGAAAAGTAGATCCTGATCAAAATTGGTATAGATTTGTGGTGCACGCATGGAATTGTTTGATGCTGCTTGCGGAGCTAATAAATCTTTCTAGAGGCCCAAAGATTCAGTTCACCTTTCTAGGTATTTCAATTTAAGGCTTCCACTATTTCTAGAGGCCCAAAGATTCAGTTCACCTTTCTAGGTATTTCAATTTCAGGCTTGCATTATTTCTAGAGGCCCAAAGATTCAGTTCACCTTTCTAGGTATTTCAGTTTCAGGCTTGCATTATTTCTAGAGGCCCAAAGATTCAGTTCACCTTTCTAGGTATTTTAGTTACAGGCTTGCATTATTTCTAGAGGCCCAAAGATTAAGTTCCCAGTCTGCGGCAAGCGGCCGTGCTACCCATGCCGGTGCCGACCTCAACTCGCAAGGGCCAGCGTCGGAGGGGTTCCCGGGGCTTGGGCTCTATAGAGCCTTCCTCCAGTGCGACAATGGCGAGCTCCTCCCTCGGTGCGTGAGGGGCTCCGGGCTCCCTCCCTGTCGTGAATGACTTCCGTGATGAGTTAGCTCATGCTTTGTTTCATGAAGTGTTTTTTTATTTTGCGAAGCTTGATTGACGACTTGTATGTTTAAGTGGGATATCTCATTTGTATGGACAAAGTAAAAATTATCATGTTTTGCATGCTTGATTTGTATAGACGGTTCGTTTATGTAAATTGTGAGCGGGAGGAGGCCACAAAAGAGCCGGCCACACCAAATCAGGCAGGAAATAGGGTCCAAAGTAGTCAAATGATTGAGAAAGAGCATTTATTGTCAATCTAACCCTGCCATCCATACACCTCTTTGGTTTATAGTTAGTTCAGGGTTAGAATCTAACTCTAAACTCTAACAGAGTTAGAGTTCTCCTCGTCTCGGTTCATCGCCATCATACTTTCCCCATTGCTGTGTTTTCAGTATCCTACGAATCAAAGAGACCTTTTTTTGCAAGAAAAATCAAAGAGGCCCTTAGACTGGTTTAGGTCCAGTCTTTTTTTATAAACGTGTTATGTCTAAAATTTAATGAACGTGCTTCGGTTTCCACGAAAATATTTCGGTTTCATGTTGTAATTCATTCATTTATTTATTCTTCTTCGGGGGGTTTGCATGTAATTTGTGAGGTCTGAAATGTAAAGTACGCCGGCATATGCTCCGAGTCATGCATGCACTACGACCTAGATGCTCTATGTCCGACATGTCGGCGAATGGGAGCATGTGGAAATAGCCTAGGAGTACATATAGGAGGATAAATGCATGAAAAAATATGTACTGTGAAGCGTAGCCGCGGTTCGAAAAGGAGACCTAAAGTGATGACAGCTATAGGTTGCACGCACCCAACTAGTGGTACTAGACATACGACTAATTTTTCCCTCAGAAAAAAGAGGCACGAGTGCTCGGTACTCCTATTATATAAACACGAGTCCCATCTGACAACAGCGTCCGTGCTACAGCCAGCTCTCCTCCCTCGTTTCTCTCTTCTAATTCTAAACTCGGACGACGCCCGGTGGGCGGGGTGGGTTTGCTCAACTGCGGCCCCACCTCACAGCAAAAACGTTACGACTTGAATAAAAATGCCATATACTCCCTCCGTTCATAAATATAAGCCTTTTTTGATACTATTTCAAATGGAATACAGCATACAAATGTATGTAGACATAGTTTAGAGTGTAGATTCACTCATTTTCCTCCGTATGTAGTAGTCACTTGTTGGAATCTTTAGAAAGACTTATATTTGGGAACGGAGGGAGTACTATACTAATAAAACATTAAGGCCACGAGGCGATGCAGTGCTAGTTACAGGAGACAAGAAGAAGAGATGCATCCATCGACAACGTCTAGCTCCTCGACTCAGGGCGCCGGCCCACCGAACGGCACGTAAGTAGCAGCGGCTTTCTTGGCCAGGTCGACGTGCTTCTGAACAATGGCGTCCAAAGATTCCAGCCGCTGGAAGAAGGTCAACGTCTTTCTGTCCTGGCTTGCCTTGTAATGGCCTATGTATACGATTTCCTCGTAGACGTGGATGTGCAGGTCGATGGTTTCTTGCATGGCGAGGCGCTGCGCGGCGAGCGCGGCCTCGAGGTGTACATTCTTCGTCGTGACCTCCGGCACCTAGAGGGCCACCAGGGCTTGAAAGAGTTCGTCACCATGGAGGCCGATGAGGGTGGCAGGCAATGAGGAGCCTGGGCGCGCCGGCTGGAGCAGTACGACAAGGTCGTCCGCACACTTCTTGACGGCGGTGAACTTGCGGATGGAGTTGACCATCATGTCGTCCATGCGAGAGGTGAAGCCAGCATCGGCGAGGTCTACGATGCCTGCGGTCGCCAGCACCGTCTGCAAACGCTTCGCGATGCGGGGCCTCAGGCCGGTTGTCGGTGTCAAAACCGGCTGATCTCGGGTAGGGGGTCCCGATCTGTGCTTCTGAGGCTGATGGTAACAGGAAGCAAGGGACACAATGTTTACCCAGGTTCGGGCCCTCTCGATGGAGGTAAAACCCTACTTGCTACTTGATTAATATTGAAGATATGAGTAGTACAAGAGTAGATCTACCACAAGATCGTAGAGGCTAAACCCTAAGAGCTAGCCTATGATGGTATGATTGTAATCGTGATCGGGCTCCCAAGGACCAACCTCTCCGGTTTATATAGACACCGGAGAGGGCTAGGGTTTACATGGAGTCGGTTACAATGAAGGAAACACAATATCCGGATCACCAAGCTTGCCTTCCACGCAAAGGAGAGTCCCCTCCGGACACGGGCCGAAGTCTTGAGTCTTGTATCTTCATGCTTCAATAGGCCGGACGATGTATACAGTCTGGCTGTCCGGATACCCCCTAATCCAGGACTCCCTCAGTAGCCCCTGAACCAGGCTTCAATGACGATGAGTCCGGCGCGCAGTCTTGTCTTCGGCATTGCAAGGCGGGTTCCTTCTCCGAATACTCCAAAGTACCTGTCACGACGAATAGTGTCCAGCTTCCCATCAATGTTGTACTCCTCGGCTTCAGTGCCTCAATAATGACCATCTCCACATGTCGAGCGAATGCGAGGAGCCGAGGTATTTTTGCATTTGCCACCCCCGATCCTCTAGGCTGGCCGTCTATTTGAAGAGACGTGAATTCTTAGATCCAAACCTCACTCTCCCCCCTCGAGCAAGCATCCCACAGAGCGCTCCAAAAAAAACCATTCCAACATGGCTGGTCGCCGCAGCTCTTCTACTCGCTCTCCTCGCTCCAAGTTGGGGAATTGGGAAGAGTGCTCAGTTCCTCACAGCCGTTTGATAAAATTACAAACCCAAGGGTTTCTTCCACCAGCGTTTATGGTCCCCGTTTGAGCCGGAATAGCCACTTATAATGGAGGGGAACAAGCGGAGAGATCTCCAAATCCATCTCCAGAGGAGCGAATATGCCTCATCCCGCATCTGCTAAGGGGCGTCGGGTTTCCTATCCACCCGTTTCTTCGCGGGCTCCTAGAGTTCTACGGTCTCCAGTTGCACAACCTTACCCCTGCCTCCGTACTACACATAGCAGGGTACGTTGCCCTTTGCGAGCTATTTTTAGGCTGCGAACCTCACTTCGGGTTATGGAAGAAGCTGTTCTGCCTTGTCCCCCGCACCCAGGGAGAATCCCTATGTCAAGTGGGCAGGGCCGAAGTATGGCGCATTGCTGAGACTGGATACCTATCCGGCACTCCCAAGAAGGCACCAGAGAACTGGCCTTCAGAGTGGTTTTACATTGATGACGTTCCCCTTCCGGATCCAGTCCGGACAGGTCTCCCCAAGTTCAGTAATGCCCCGCCGAGGGAACGTCTAAGCTGGCGCCCCCGGGGGCCCCAAGAGGAGGATACCAGGGAAATACATTTCCTGATGAGCAGGATAAAGTTACTGGCCAAATCCGGACTGACGATAGTCGAGGTCATGGCAATATGCATAATGCGGGGAGTGCAACCGCTTCAATATCGGGGGAAGCCCATGTGGCACTTCAACGGGGAAGACGACGCCACCCGTCGCGGCCGTAAGGGTCCGTACTCCGCCACTGCTCTGGCAAGGATACTGTCCGGTTTATATAAAGGGGAAGAGGAAGAATTCCTTCGCATTAAACCGCGGGACGGATTCTCCATGTACAACCCCTAGAGTGGGTAAGTCGTCATTCCTTTCCCTGCTTCACGTACTTTAGCGTTCTCTGCTAAGATTACCCGCATCGATGTTTCTAAGTAGGAACTGAGAAGGGCCGTAGAAGGAATCTTCAGCCCCTCCCCGCAGCTAGAGGACCCCGGAAGGGCCCTAGATCCAGGACTCGAAGAAGATCCGGATATTACCGTGGAGCTTGTCAACGGGGTATTTTATCAAGCGAGCTATGATGGTGCCTCAGTGGCCATTATTGCCGACTATCCCGGACTGCTCCCTGTGTCGCGTGTAAGCCAAACTAAAAACCCTATCCTCCAAAGAGGACTCCCCTCAGATGCCATGCCTTACCCTTGAGGCGTCATGCTATTTGCAGAGACGACGGTCGGAGCGCGGGGCCGAGCCCCTAGGAACTCGTCGACCACGGGCGTCCGGATCGGGCAGGCTCAAGAGGAAGGCGGTGAGGGTCGAAACACCGCTGCAGAGGTAAAGCAAAAACCTGTCCTGCGATTATGGTATTTGAAATACAACAGCGCCCTTTGTGTCTGGCAGGAAGAGGAGCAGCCGGACTATATCCGGGGATCCCGCCAATCACGCCTCCACCAGCCGGGTTCCAGAACTGGCTTTGAGGGCGGAGGCGGACACGGGGCCAGTACCGCATAGTTCTCCCACAAAGGACGCGGATATGCTTTCGGCCACTAACTCCAAAGTGGAGAGCACCATGAATCACCGGCGCCGGAGGGTCGTGCTTCGGAACAACATCTTTTCCGAAGAGGCATTTAATGCCTTCAATTCGGGGGATGCATACATCCGAGCAGCTCAAGGTGGGCTTGCCCGAGCGATGGACCAGTATACCAAAGATATACGGGTAAGAAATTTTGATAAGCATGTATAGCAATAGCCCCTGAGACTTGAAATGGTTGAAACAACTATTTTAAGGATCAATTTATGTGCAGGTCCTTGTAGATAAGAATGAACAATTAGCTCAGGAGCTGGAGGAATGCAAGGCCCAGCTGAGGGACATGGTTGCCAAGTTAGAGGAATCCCAGAAGGCCTCATCTGGTAACATTTGTCTCAATTGTGCGAAGATGCACCAGTTAGTAAACGGCTGGTATGACTAGTCTAACAGAAAATTCTGCAGACAATCCCGGGGTGAATCCGGAGGGCGTAACGGATGACGACTCGCATCTCAAAAGGCAGCTAAAGGCTGGTGAGTGCATTCTTACGCAAGTTTGGAAGGAGAAGAACAATCTTCAAGATGCCAATATCCGGCTGGACATGGAATTAAAAGACGTCCGCGCTCAGCTGGCGGACTCCGTGAAGGAGAACAAAAGGCTTCGCTGCGGTATTTACGGTAAGTGCCTAGACGAACTATATTACAGTTCGGCGAGGAAATGTATTGAAAGAATTTGGGTTGTAGGCCTGTTGACGGGTCGCCCCGAGGAGGAGATGCCCTCATCTGCAGGCGATGTACTACAAGACCTTTCACAATTGCACGAGCGGGCTCGGCGGGTGATGCACGGTGTTGCTCAGGCCTTATGGCCATCAAGCTTCCTGCCGAATGGCATGGGGGAGCTTGTGGATCTGCTCCAAGGAGCTCGGCGGCGCTTCCGATTGTGGAAGATGTCAGCTTGCCGGAAAGGTGCAAGAGAAGCCTGGGCTATGGTGAATATGCGCTACACCAAGCTAGACCCAAACCATATGGCCGAAGTAGGACCGGCGGGGCCCGATGGGCAAGAGATTCCTGTAAGTCTGGTATATGACCAGGTAGCGTTAGCCGCCAAGTATTCTCAACAGGATTGTAAGCTAGATAGCCTGTTGGATGGTATAGAGGAGGAATATAGTCAGTCCAAGTGACTGTGTAATTCAATGGGCATAAGTAGCCCCTAGCCGGATTAAAATCATTTGTCATGGCGGACCTTTTCGCTTCAGCCCCCGGATCCTACAGTCCGGGGTGTGTCCGAATACCCGCTCAGTTATACAAAACCGGGGTATGCGTGGAAACCAGGCGTAGGGGTCATAAGTGCTTGAACAGACAAGTACCCAACTAGTTATGTTATATTACATGGATAGGAAGAAACATCTTCCAGGGAGAATAGTTCTGTTAGGGGTTCCTTTCCCTGGGTACGCATGCGACGATGCACATGTCTGGACTGTGAATGATGGCGCAGGATACAAGACTTCTGGGGATTTACCTTGTAATAAACGAATACATCTTTTGTTCACCAATCGAATATTCTCTTAAGGAAACTAGCTTTCGGCTTCACCCAGTCTGAGGTACACATCCGGCTAAACCGGCAGTAAAAATCGCAGAGGTGCTCCCCTTATGCCCTAGCCGAATTAACGGGAATGTAGGGCATAAACACAAGAGCCAGGCAACCCAGCTTGGCCACATCTTAAGTCATATCGATGCATATAATGGTGAAGAAAAGGCGCATATGGAAAAAGAAATGCGTATGTGATGGGCGAAAAGCCATTAGAGTATTTATTTTTAGCTTCCGTATGGGAAGCCCCCAGGTATTGCTTACACACATAGTGCGGTCGGAGTAATCCGGAAGTCCATACTGCATTAAATACTTTGTGTGAAGAGGAAGAAAAAGTCGAGAAAGGAGAAGGGATGGAGCATAAATAAAAGGGAGGGAGTAAGGAGACGAACATTGAGTTCGACGTTAGGCGTAGGATCTCCAGAGTCTGGCCGCATTCCATGGGTTTGGCTCGAGCCTGTTATCGGATGCATTACATAATCGGTACGCTCCTCCGGTGAGAACTTTGTCGATGACAAAGGGACCTTCCCACTTAAGTTTGAGCTTGTCCTTCTTCTTCTCCGGTAGGCGTAGAACGAGTTTGCCAATATTGTAAGTTTTGGCCCGTACTTTTCTGCTTTGGTATCGTCGAGCCTGCTGTTGATAGAATGAGGAGCGGCCTCTGCGACGTCGCGCTCCTCCTCCAGGGCATCCAAGTTATCCTGCCGATCTAGCTCGGCTTCCTTCTCTTCGTACATGCGTATGCGTGGCGAATCATGTATTATGTCGCAGGGTAAAACTGCTTCCGCTTCGTACACCATAAAAAATGGTGTATATCCGGTGGTGCGATTCGGCGTGGTCAGCAGCCCCCAGAGTACGGAGTCGAGCTCCTCGACCCAGTGCGTATCTGATTCTGTCAAAGATCGCACTAGTCTGGGTTTGATGCCGCTCATGATGAGACCGTTTGCCCGTTTGACCTGGCCATTTGTTTGGGGATGGTAGACGGAAGCGTAGTCGAGCTTAATGCCCATTTTTCCGCACCAAGTTTTCACCTCATCGGCTATGAAATTGGAGCCGTTATCAGTGATGATGCTGTGGGGGACGCTGTATTGGTGTACGACCCCGGATATGAAGTCTATGACTGGTCCGGATTCGGCCGTTTTGACTGGTTTGGCTTCTATCCATTTGGTGAACTTGTCCACCATGACCAATAAGTATTTTTACTTATGGCTTCCTCCTTTAAGAGGTCCGACCATATCCAGCCCCCAGACTTCGAAGGGCCAGGTTATGGGGATTGTTTGGAGGGCGGTAGGGGGCATATGACTCTGATTGGCGAAGAGCTGGCAACTGACGCAGTGTTGGACAAGGTCCTGTGCGTCTGCTCGGGCCGTCGGCCAATAGAATCTTGTACGGAAAGCCTTGCTGACTAATGCCCGAGCTGTGGCGTGGTACCCGCCAAGTCCAGCATGGATTTCAGCCAAGAGCTGCCGCCCTTCCTCCTCGGAGATGCATCTTTGGAGCACTCCGGTGGCACTTTTCTTGTAGAGTTCCCCTTCGTGGACTTTGTAAGCTTTAGAATGTCGGACGATGCAGCGTGCTTCATTTTGGTCTTCTGGGAGCTCCTGCCTATTTAGGTAGGCCAAGAAAGGCTCGGTCCATGGGGCGACTACGGCCGTGATTTCATGGGCCAAAGGTGTTATTTCGATGGCAGAGCCTCCTATTATGTCTGATGGTTTGGAATCTGGGGGTGTGTTCAAATCCGTGCTAGTATTGCCGGACTCCCCTTCCCACACTACGGATGGCTTGAACAACCTTTCCAGGAATATGTTAGGTGGGACAGGGTCGCGTTTAGCGCCAATGCGGGTGAGGACGTCCGCTGCTTGATTGTTTTCTCGAGCCACATGGTGGAATTCGAGCCCCTCGAACCGAGCTGCCATTTTGAGGATGGCATTATGGTAGGCCACCATTTTCGGATCCTTGGCATCAAAGTCTCCGTTTATTTGTGATATTGCGAGGTTTGAATCCCCGCGCACTTCCAGGCGTTGGATGCCCATAGAGACTGGCATCCAAAGACCATGCAACAGAGCCTCATATTCGGCTGCATTGTTGGAGTCTGTGTATAATATTTGGAGGACGTACTAGACAGTGTCTCCGGTGGGAGACGTCAGGACTACACCTGCTCCCAATCCGTCCAGCATTTTAGAGCCGTCGAAGGGCATGATCCAGTTGGAGTACGCGCCGTACTCTTTAGGGAGTTTGGCATCTATCCATTCGGCCCACCGTGGTTTGTATATTATGTCGAATGGAAGGAGCACGATAGCCCATTTAGCAATCCGGCCCGTAGCACCGTGGTTATTTATTATGTCATTGAGTGGTACTTTGGAGGCCACCGTACTCGAACACTCTTGAAAGTAGTGTCACAGCTTCCAGGATGCCAAGAAGATTGCGTATGCTATTTTTTGTTAATGTGGGTATCGGGATTTGCATGGGGTGAGGACCGTGGATACGTAATAAACTGGCTTTTAGAGCGGGAATTTGTATCCGTCAACCTCTCGTTCGACGACGAGCACTGCGCTTACCACTTGATGTGTTGCAGCTATGTACAGTAGCATAGGTTCGCCGATATTTGGCGCTGTTAGGACTGGATTACTGGCTAGTAAGGTCTTTATTTCATCGAGTCCGGCCGCGGCTGCATCCGTCCACACGAAGTGTTCGGTGCGCCGAAGGAGGTGGTAGAGAGGTAATGCCTTTTCTCCTAACCTGGAGATAAAGCGGCTCAAAGCGGCCACGCATCCAGCTAGTTTCTGGATGTGCTTGAGGTCTGTTGGTATATCCAACTGCGATAGAGCTCAGATTTTTGCCGGATTCGCTTCAATTCCTCTATTGGAAACAATGAAGCCCAGCAGTTTCCCCGAGGGGACGCCGAAAACGCATTTTTCCGGATTCAACTTGATGTCGTGTGTCCGGAGGTTATCGAATGTAAGCCTCAAGTCATCTATTAGGGTTTCGACATATCTTGTTTTTATGACCACGTCGTCCACATATGCCTCCACTGTTTTGCCGATTTGTTTTTCCAGGCATGTTTGAATCATGCGTTGATAGGTTGCACCGGCATTCTTAAGCCCGAAAGGCATAGTGTTGAAGCAAAAAGGGCCATATGGCGTTATGAAAGCTTTTGCAGCTTGGTCAGACTCTGCCATCTTTATTTGATGGTATCCAGAGTATGCGTCGAGAAAGCACAGCGAGTCGTGTCCAGCTGTGGCATCGATAATTTGATCGATGCGAGGGAGGGGAAAGGGATCCTTGGGGCAAGCCTTGTTGAGGTCTTTGAAGTCGACGCATAGGCGCCAGGATTTGTCCTTCTTTGGTACCATTACCAAGTTTGCCAGCCAATCCGGATCTTTAGTATCTCTGATGAATCCGGCCTCGAGTAGCTTTGATAGCTCTTCCCCCATTGCTTGTCGTTTGGGCTCTGAAAATCTCCTTAGGGTTTGTTCAGGTTTGTATCCCTTTAGTATGTTAAGGCTGTGTTCGGCCAATCCACGTGGGATGCCCGGCATGTCTGATGGGTGCCAGGCGAAAATGTCCCAATTCTCACGTAAAAAGTCTTGTAGTGCGGCGTCCATTGCGGGGCTCAATTGTGTCCCGATGGAAGCTGTCTTCATGGAGTCCATTGGATGGACTTGGAATTTGACTATCTCGTCTGCGGGTTTAAATGAGGTGGACTTGGGTCGCTTGTCGAGTATCACGTCGTCCCTGTCCACGGTGGCCCGTAGCGTTATTAATTCTTCGCCTGCTAGGGCTTCGGATAAGGCTTCCAGGGCTAGTGCTGCGGTTTTGTTTTAGGCGCCGAGTGCGACGTCCGGATCACTAGCTAGAGTGATGATTCCATTGGGCCTGGGCATTTTAAGCTTCATGTACCCGTAATGGGGTATGGCTTGAAAGCTGGTAAACGCGTCCCGCCCTAGAAGGGCGTGGTATCCGCTGCTAAAAGGAGCCACTTGGAATGTGATTTCTTCGGACCTGTAGTTTTCTGGGGTGCTGAATACCACATCGAGTGTGATTTTTCCCGCACACCATGCTTCCCGACTAGGAATGATTCCCCTGAAGGTGGTGCCACTTTGCTCAATGCGGCCTTTATCAATTTCCATCTTGTTGAGCGTTTCTTCATAGATCAAGTTTAATCCGCTTCCGCCCTCCATGAGTACTTTAGTGAGCCGAAAGCCGTCCACGATTGGGCTAAGGACCAGAGCGGCCGGTGACCGGACAGTCTGGAATCAAGGTTCATCACTGGCATTGAAAGTTATAGCACTGTCGTTCCAGGGGTTTATCTTTGCCACATGGCAAATTTCAGCGGAGCTTCGATGAGCTCGCTTGCACCTATTGTTTGAGGCGAAAGTATCGAAGATTGTTAATACCGTATTGTGTTCGTTGGCGGGATGTTGTTCTGCTTTATGGCTTGCAAGAAGATCCTCGCCACTTTTCGCAACCTGCCGGAGTATCCAACATGCTCTAAGGCTATGAGTTGGTGTTATGTCCGGAGTGCTATGGGGTTTACATGGTCCATTGAGCCATTCTTCCAATACGGTTCCCCGCAACGGGGCGGGCCTTGGTTTCTTTGGAATTGGATCGGCCAACTTATGAGAGTTCGCCCACTTAGTTCGGACAAAGGTTTTGGTGAGAGCCATACTATCCCAAAATTCTGTTCGGGTTTTCCAGGCACTTTCCATCGCATAGTACTTCTGTACTATGGTTGCCAAGTCTGCAAAGTGTATTATGTCACGGCGACTTATAGCATTAAGGATTCCTTTGTTCGTGCAGTTTTTGCAGAAGAGTGAGACTACGTCCTCCTCGCGGCAATCCTTGACTTTGTTTAACACAAGGAGGAATCTAGCCCAGTAGCGATGTACTGTCTCCTGGGGCTCTTGCCTGATGCGGGAGAGATGGTTTAAGTCTGGGTGGGTGTTGTTAGCTGAATCCGGATTCTGATCCGATCTAGCACCCAAGGGCATGGGAGATTTCGAGTCTGACAGTTCGGGATCCGGAGTGTTGCCCAATCTCTTAGGCCCAATGCCCGATTCTAAGTCCGGGACCTGGGTCATGTTTTCCTTTGAGCAGGTGTTCGGCTCATGGAGTTCGGTGATCCGGGCATAATTCGTCCTCAAAGTTGAGGGGCAATCCTTGTGTGGTTCCTCCACTACTGCTATCTCATGGGTGGCCGGCGGGGATCTGATGTCCCTTTGGTCGGGTTTAAACCCGATCCGGTCATAGTCTGTAGCGACTCCTAGAGCGGCGATGCGATCCAAGAGCTCATTAAGGGAGGAGAGCTCCACCAGATCCATCTGTTCGGCGAGTTCCAAACTGACGTGAAGGTTATGCTTGATGACCCGAGAGGCCATCGTTGGTGCACCCGCCGATGGGGCAGCTCCCCCGAGGTAATGTTGTCCTTTACAACGAGACGAGCCATCGAACCTTGTGCTGACGACACAGAGGAACTCTCAATTAAAGCACCAATGTCGGTGTCAAAACCGGCTTATCTTGGGTAGGGGGTCACGATCTGTGCATCTTAGGCTGATGGTAACAGGAAGCAAGGGACACAATGTTTACCCAGGTTCGGGCCCTCTCGATGGAGGTAAAACCCTACTTCCTGCTTGATTAATATTGAAGATATGAGTAGTACAAGAGTAGTGTTGGGTTTCGTAGTAATTTCAAAAAATTTCCTATGCACACGCAAGATCATGTGATGCATAGCAACGAGGGGGGAGAGTGTTGTCTACGTACCCACGCAGACCGACTGCGGAAGCGTTGACGCAACGTAGAGGAAGTAGTCGTACGTCTTCACGATCCAACCGATCAAGTACCAAAACTACGGCACCTCTGAGTTCGAGCACACGTTCAGCTCGATGATGATCCCCGGACTCCGATCTAGCAAAGTGTCCGGGAAGAGTTCCGTCAGCACGACGGCATGGTGACGATCTTGATGCACTACAACAGCAGGGCTTCGCCTAAACTCCGCTACAGTATTATCGAGGAATATAGTGGCTGGGGGCACCGCACACGGCTAAGGAATAGATCACGTGGATCAACTTGTGTGTTCTAGGGTGCCTCTACCTCAGTATATAAAGGACTAGAGGAGGGGAGGCTGGCCGGCCATAGGGAGGTGCGCCAGGAGAGTCCTACTCCCTCTGGGAGTAGGATTCCCCCCCCCCCCAATCCTAGTTGGAATAGGATTCGCGGAGGGGGAAAAGAGAGAGGGGGGGCCGGCCACCTCTCCTTGTCCTAATAGGACTAGGGGAGGGAGGGTGGTGTGCAACCCATCTAGGGCAGCCCCTTCTCTTTTCCACTAAGGCCCACTATGGCCCATATAGCTCCCGGGGGGTTCCGGTAACCTCCCGGTACTCCGGTAAAATCCCGATTTCACCCGGAACACTTCCGATATCCAAACATAGGCTTCCAATATATCAATCTTTATGTCTCGACCATTTCGAGACTCCTCGTCATGTCCGTGATCACATCTGGGACTCCGAACAACTTTCGATACATCAAAATGCATAAACTCATAATATAACTGTCATCGTAACCTTAAGCGTGCGGACCCTACGGGTTCGAGAACAATGTAGACATGACCGAGACACGTCTCTGGTTAATAACCAATAGCGGGACCTGGATGCCAATATTGGCTCCTACATATTCTACGAAGATCTTTATCGGTCAGACCGCATAACAACATACGTTGGTCCCTTTGTCATCGGTATGTTACTTGCCCGAGATTCGATCGTCGGTATTCCAATACCTAGTTCAATCTCGTTACTGGCAAGTCTCCTTACTCGTTCCGTAATACATCATCTCGCAACTAACTCATTAGTTGCAATGCTTGCAAGGCTTATGTGATGTGCATTACCGAGAGGGCCCAGAGATACCTCTCCGACAATCGGAGTGACAAATCCTAATCTCTAAATACGCCAACCCAACATCTACCTTTGGAGACACCTGTAATGCTCCTTTAGAATCACCCAGTTACGTTGTGACGTTTGGTAGCACCCAAAGTGTTCCTCCGGAAAACGGGAGTTGCATAATCTCATAGTCATAGGAACATGTATAAGTCATGAAGAAAGCAATAGCAACATACTAAATGATCGGGTGCTAAGCTAATGGAATGGGTCATGTCAATCAGATCATTCAACTAATGATGTGACCTCGTTAATCAAATAACAACACTTTGTTCATGGTTAGGAAACATAACCATCTTTGATTAACGAGCTAGTCAAGTAGAGGCACACTAGTGACACTAAGTTTGTCTATGTATTCACACATGTATTATGTTTCCGGTTAATACAATTCTAGCATGAATAATAAACATTTATCATGATTATAAGGAAATAAATAATAACTATATTATTGCCTCTAGGGCATATTTCCTTCAGTCTCCCACTTGCACTAGAGTCAATAATCTAGATTACATAGTAATGATTCTAACACCCATGGAGCCTTGGTGCTGATCATGTTTTGCTCGTGGAAGAGGCTTAGTCAACGGGTCTGCAACATTCAGATCCGTATGTATCTTGCAAATCTCTATGTCTCCCACCTGGACTAGATCCCGGATGGAATTGAAGCATCTCTTGATGTGCTTGGTTCTTTTGTGAAATCTGGATTCCTTTGCCAAGGCAATTGCACCAGTATTGTCACAAAAGATTTTCATTGGACCCGATGCACTAGGTATGACACCTAGATCGGATATGAACTCCTTCATCCAGACTCCTTTATTTGCCGCTTCCGAAGCAGCTATGTACTCCGCTTCACATGTATATCCCACTACGACGCTTTGTTTAGAACTGCACCAACTGACAGCTCCACCGTTTAATGTAAACACGTATCCGGTTTGCGATTTAGAATCGTCTGGATCAGTGTCAAAGCTTGCATCAACGTAACCATTTACGACGAGCTCTTTGTCACCTCCATATACGAGAAGCATATCCTTAGTCCTTTTCAGGTATTTCAGGATGTTCTTGACCGCTGTCCAGTGATCCACTCCTAGATTACTTTGGTACCTCCCTGCTAGACTTATAGCAAGGCACACATCAGGTCTGGTACACAACATTGCATACATGATAGATCCTATCGCTGATGCATAGGGAACATCTTTCATATTCTCTCTATCTTCTGTAGTGGTCGGGCATTGAGTCTTACTCAATTTCACACCTTGTAACACAGGCAAGAATCCTTTCTTTGCTTGATCCATTTTGAACTTCTTCAAAATTTTATCAAGGTATGTTGTTTGTGAAAGTCCAATTAAGCGTCTTGATCTATCTCTATAGATCTTAATGCCTAATATGTAAGCAGCTTTACCGAGGTCTTTCATTGAAAAACTCTTATTCAAGTATCCCTTTATGCTATCCAGAAATTCTATATCATTTCCAATCAGCAATATGTCATCCACATATAATATCAGAAATGCTACAGAGCTCCCACTCACTTTCTTGTAAATACAGGCTTCTCCAAAAGTCTGTATAAAACCAAATGCTTTGATCACACTATCAAAACGTTTATTCCAACTCCGAGAGGCTTGCACCAGTCCATAAATGGATCGCTGGAGCTTGCACACTTTGTTAGCTCCCTTTGGATCGACAAAACCTTCTGGTTGCATCATATACAACTCTTCTTCCAGAAATCCATTCAGGAATGCAGTTTTGACATCCATCTGCCAAATTTCATAATCATAAAATGTGGCAATTGCTAACATGATTCGGACAGACTTAAGCATCGCTATGGGTGAGAAGGTCTCATCGTAGTCAATCCCTTGAACTTGCCGAAAACATTTTGCGACAAGTCGAGCTTTGTAGACAGTAATATTACCGTCAGCGTCAGTCTTCTTCTTGAAGATCCATTTATTCTTAATTGCTTGCCGATCATCGGGCAAGTCAACCAAAGTCCATACTTTGTTCTCATACATGGATCCCATCTCAGATTTCATGGCTTCAAGCCACTTTGCGGAATCTGGGCTCACCATTGCTTCTTCATAGTTCGTAGGTTCATCATGATCTAGCATCATGACTTCCAGAACGGGATTACTGTACCACTCTGGCGCGGATCTTACTCTGGTTGATTTACGAGGTTCAGTAGTATCTTGTTCTGAAGTTTCATGATCATTATCATTGACTTCCTCACTAACTGGTGTAGGTGTCATAGAAACAGTTTTCTGTGATGTACTATTTTCCAATAAGGGAGCAGGTACAGTTACCTTGTCAAGTTCTACTTTCCTCCCACTCACTTCTTTCGAGAGAAACTCCTTCTCCAGAAAGTTTCCGAATTTAGCAACATAAGTCTTGCCTTCGGATCTGTGATAGAAGGTGTATCCAATAGTTTCCTTTGGATATCCTATGAAGACACATTTCTCCGATTTGGGTTCGAGCTTATCAGGTTGAAGCGTTTTCACATAAGCATCGCAGACCCAAACTTTCAGAAACGACAACTTTGGTTTCTTGCCAAACCAAAGTTCATAAGGCGTCGTCTCAACGGATTTTGATGGTGCCCTATTTAACGTGAATGCGGCCGTCTCTAGAGCATATCCTCAAAACGATAGCGGTAAATCAGTAAGAGACATCATAGATCGCACCATATCTAGTAAAGTACGATTACGACGTTCGGACACACCATTACGCTGTGGTGTTCCAGGTGGCGTGAGTTGCGAAACTATTCCACAATTTTTCAAATGTACACCAAACTCGTAACTCAAATATTCTCCTCCACGATCAGATCGTAGAAACTTTATTTTCTTGTTACGATGATTTTCAACTTCACTCTGAAATTCCTTGAACTTTTCAAATGTTTCAGACTTATGTTTCATTAAGTAGATATACCCATATCTTCTTAAATCATCTGTGAAGGTGAGAAAATAACGATATCCGCCACGAGCCTCAATATTCATCGGACCACATACATCTGTATGTATGATTTCCAACAAATCTTTTGCTCTCTCCATAGTACCGGAGAACGGTGTTTTGATCATCTTGCCCATGAGGCACGGTTCGCAAGTACCAAGTGAATCATAATCAAGTGGTTCCAAAAGTCCATCAGTATGGAGTTTCTTCATGCGCTTTACACCGATATGACCTAAACGGCAGTGCCACAAATAAGTTGCACTATCATTATCAACTCTGCATCTTTTGGCTTCAACATTATGAATATGTGTATTACTACTATCGAGATTCAATAAGAATAGACCACTCTTCAAGGATGCATGACCATAAAAGATATTACTCATATAAATAGAACAACCATTATTCTCTGATTTAAATGAATAACCGTCTCGCATTAAACAAGATCCAGATATAATGTTCATGCTCAACGCTAGCACCAAATAACAATTATTTAGGTCTAATACTAATCCCGAAGGTAGATGTAGAGGTAGCGTGCCGACTGCGATCACATCGACTTTGGAACCGTTTCCCACGCGCATCGTCACCTCGTCCTTAACCAATCTTCGCTTAATCTATAGTCCCTGTTTCGAGTTGCAAATATTAGCAACAGAACCAGTATCAAATACCCAGGTGCTACTGCGAGCATTAGTAAGGTACACATCAATAACATGTATATCACATATACCTTTGTTCACCTTGCCATCCTTCTTATCCGCCAAATACTTGGGGCAGTTCCGCTTCCAGTGGCTAGTCTGCTTGCAATAGAAGCACTCAGTTTCAGGCTTAGGTCCAGACTTGGGTTTCTTCTCTTGAGCAGCAACTGGCTTGCCGTTCTTCTTGAAGTTCCCCTTCTTCTTTCCTTTGCCCTTTTTCTTGAAACTAGTGGTCTTGTTGACCATCAACACTTGATGCTCCTTCTTGATTTCTACCTCCGTAGCTTTCAGCATCGCGAAGAGCTCGGGAATAGTCTTGTTCATCCCTTGCATATTATAGTTCATCACGAAGCTCTTGTAGCTTGGTGGCAGTGATTGGAGAATTCTGTCAATGACGCAATCATCTGGAAGATTAACTCCCAATTGAATCAAGTGATTATTATACCCAGACATTTTGACTATATGCTCACTGACAGAACTGTTCTCCTCCATCTTGCAGCTATAGAACTTATTGGAGACTTCATATCTCTCAATCCGGGCATTTGCTTGAAATATTAACTTCAACTCCTGGAACATCTCATATGCTCCATGACGTTCAAAACGTCGTTGAAGTCCCGATTCTAAGCCATAAAGCATGGCACACTGAACTATCGAGTAGTCATCAGCTTTGCTCTGCCAGACGTTCATAACATCCGGCGTTGCTCCTGCAGCAGGCCTGGCACCCAGCGGTGCTTCCAGGACGTAATTCTTCTGTGCAGCAATGAGGATAATCCTCAAGTTACGGACCCAGTCCATGTAATTGCTACCATCATCTTTCAACTTTGCTTTCTCAAGGAACGCATTAAAATTCAACGGAACAATAGCACGAGCCATCTATCTACAATCAACATAAACAAGCAAGATACTATCAGGTACTAAGTTCATGATAAGTTTAAGTTCAATTAATCAAATTAATTAAAGAACTCCCACTTAGATAGACATCCCTCTAATCCTCTAAGTGATTACGTGATCCAAATAAACTAAACCATAACCGATCATCACGTGAGATGGAGTGGTTTTCAATGGTGAACATCGTTATGTTGATCATATCTACTATATGATTCACGCTCGACCTTTCGGCCTCCGTGTTCCGAGGCCATATCTGTATATGCTTGGCTCGTCAAGTATAACCCGAGTATTCCGCGTGTGCAACTGTTTTACACCCGTTGTATTTGAACGTAGAACCTATCACACCCGATCATCACGTGGTGTCTCCGCACGAAGAACTTTCGCAATGGTGCATACTCAGGGAGAACACTTCTTGATAATTTAGTGAGAGATCATCTTATAATGCTACCGTCAATCAAAGCAAGATAAGATGCATAAAAGGATAAACATCACATGCAATAAATATAAGTGATATGATATGGCCATCATCATCTTGTGCTTGTGATCTCCATCTCCGAAGCACCGTCGTGATCACCATCGTCACCGGCGTGACACCTTGATCTCCATCGTAGCATCGTTGTCGTCTCGCCAAGTTTATGCTTCTACGACTATCGCTACCGCTTAGTGATAAAAGTAAAGCATTACATCGCGATTGCATTGCATACAATAAAACGACAACCATAAGGCTCCTGCCAGTTGCCGATAACTCGGTTACAAAACATGATCATCTCATACAATAAAATTTATCATCATGCCTTGACCATATCACATCACAACATGCCCTGCAAAAACAAGTTAGACGTCCTCTACTTTGTTGTTGCAAGTTTTACGTGGCTGCTATGGGCTTAAGCAAGAACCAATCTCACCTACGCATCAAAACCACAACGATAGTTTGTCAAATAGACTCCGTTTTAACCTTCGCAAGGACCGGGCATAGCCACACTTGGTTCAACAAAAGTTGGAGAGACTGTCGCCCGCAAGCCACCTATGTGCAAAGCACGTCGGGGGAACCGGTCTCGCGTAAGCGTACGCGTAATGTTGGTCCGGGTCGTCTCGTCCAACAATGCCGCCGAACCAAAATATGACATGCTGGTAGGCAGTATGACTTATATCGCCCACAACTCACTTGTGTTCTACTCGTGCATATAACATCAACATAAATAACCTAGGCTCGGATGCCACTGTTGGGTTTCGTAGTAATTTCAAAAAAATTCCTACGCACACGCAAGATCATGTGATGCATAGCAACGAGGGGGGAGAGTGTTGTCTACGTACCCACGCAGACCGACTGCGGAAGCGTTGACGCAACGTAGAGGAAGTAGTCGTACGTCTTCACGATCCAACCGATCAAGTACCAAAACTACGGCACCTCCGAGTTCGAGCACACGTTCAGCTCGATGACGATCCCCGGACTCCGATCCAGGAAAGTGTCGGGGAAGAGTTCCGTCAGCACGACGGCGTGGTGACGATCTTGATGCACTACAGCAGCAGGGCTTCGCCTAAACTCCGCTACAGTATTATCGAGGAATATGGTGGCTGGGGGCACCACACACGGCTAAGGAATAGATCACATGGATCAACTTGTGTGTTCTAGGGTGCCTCTACCTCAGTATATAAAGGACTAGAGGAGGGGAGGCTGGCCGGCCATAGGAGGCGCGCCAGGAGAGTCCTACTCCCTCTGGGAGTAGGATCCCCCCCCCCAATCCTAGTTGGAATAGGATTCGCGGAGGGGGAAAAGAGAGAGGGGGGGCCGGCCACCTCTCCTTGTCCTAATAGGACTAGGGGAGGGAGGGTGGCGCGCAGCCCATCTAGGGCAGCCCCTTCTCTTTTCCACTAAGGCCCACTATGGCCCATATAGCTCCCGGGGGGTTCCGGTAACCTCCCGGTACTCTGGTAAAATCCCGATTTAACCCGGAACACTTCCATATCCAAACATAGGCTTCCAATATATCAATCTTTATGTCTCGACCATTTCGAGACTCCTCGTCATGTCCGTGATCACATCCGGGACTCCGAACAACTTTCGGTACATCAAAATGCATAAACTCATAATATAATTGTCATCGTAACCTTAAGCGTGCGGACCCTACGGGTTCGAGAACAATGTAGACATGACCGAGACACGTCTCCGGTCAATAACCAATAGCGGGACCTGGATGCCCATATTGGCTCCTACATATTCTATGAAGATCTTTATCGGTCAGACCGCATAACAACATACGTTGTTCCCTTTGTCATCGGTATGTTACTTGCCCGAGATTCGATCGTCGGTATTCCAATACCTAGTTCAATCTCGTTACCGGCAAGTCTCCTTACTCGTTCCGTAATACATCATCTCGCAACTAACTCATTAGTTGCAATGCTTGCAAGGCTTATGTGATGTGCATTACCGAGAGGGCCCAGAGATACCTCTCCGACAATCGGAGTGACAAATCCTAATCTCGAAATACGCCAACCCAACATCTACCTTTGGAGACACCTGTAATGCTCCTTTATAATCACCCAGATACGTTGTGACATTTGGTAGCACCCAAAGTGTTCCTCCGGAAAACGGGAGTTGCATAATCTCATAGTCATAGGAACATGTATAAGTCATGAAGAAAGCAATAGCAACATACTAAACGATCGGGTGCTAAGCTAATGGAATGGGTCATGTCAATTAGATCATTCAACTAATGATGTGACCTCGTTAATCAAATAACAACACTTTGTTCATGGTTAGGAAACATAACCATCTTTGATTAACGAGCTAGTCAAGTAGAGGCATACTAGTGACACTAATTTTGTCTATGTATTCACACATGTATTATGTTTCCGGTTAATACAATTCTAGTAAGAATAATAAACATTTATCATGATTATAAGGAAATAAATAATAACTATATTATTGCCTCTAGGGCATATTTCCTTCAAGTAGATCTACCACGAGATCGTAGAGGCTAAACCCTAAGAGCTAGCCTATGATGGTATGATTGTAATCATGATCGGGCTCGCAAGGACCAACCTCTCCGGTTTATATAGACACCAGAGAGGGCTAGGGTTTACATGGAGTCGGTTACAAGGAAGGAAACACAATATCCGGATCGCCAAGCTTGCCTTCCACGCAAAGGAGAGTCCCCTCCGGACATGGGCCGAACTCTTGAGTCTTGTATCTTCAAGCTTCAATAGTCCGGACGATGTATACCGTCCTGCTATCCGGATACCCCATAATCCAGGACTCCCTCACCGGCTCCTTGGATGATTTGGCACAGCCGACTGCCGCTCGCGTCCATCGCCTCCATAGGTGCTTGTGGCTTCTGGTCACTTGGTCTTGGATTGGAGTGAGAAGTGTTGTGCAGAGACTTGGGAGTAGATGGATTGGAGTGGTGGGGCGCCTTTATCATATGAGAGTCCAAACTCTGTTGCATTCACATCGTCCTGGCTCTATTATGCTTCTCCAATTAATTCCCTCTGCATGTAATTGAGGATGCATCATTGACCGTTCAACGTCTCAGGAACCGCTACCCTCTCCCTCCTTCGCATTCAAGCACCTATGGACCCGTCGACGATGAGGTGCCTATGGTGACTTCGTAAATTTCAAGATGATAGTGCTGTGCGTGTGTGCGTTCATAGGGGGGTGAGTGTATGTGCGTGTATATGAGCACTTGCGTCTGTACTATGTCAAAAAAAACATAAATGCGTGTCAAAAAGAGACTAGTCAGTATACTCAATATTGTGCACCTTGGAGAGGAAAATGATAGAACTAGTACGTATTTATTTACGGTGTAGATTCACTCATTTTGCTCCATATGTACTCAGTCTCGGTATAGTCTAGTCACTTGTTGAAATCTCTAGAAGGGCAAATACTCCTTTCTGGTTTACAGGGCTATACTAGCAATTAGTTGTACGTACTAGTACAATAGTGGGCTCACATAGCAATTTTTTCTCATGCAAGAGCCTGGCTATATGCGTGCTCCAATGTTCGCAACTGCAACGTTCAGTTTGCGCTTGGCTCTTCGCCTCTTCGAGAAGACGAACAATGATGTTACAACTACTGCTTCTACAATGTCGAATCCACTGCTGCATGTCCGTCCACCGCGAGCGGGACAGATAGCTTGTTGTAGAAGTACTACTAAGCAAAAGCCTGTCCTCGTTTGCGAACAACCGCGCGCATGGGTGAGGGAGAAGGCGTGTAGTAAAATCAAGATTCTCCTCGTTGTACGAGTTGACGCGACACATCATAGCACTGGCCCCACATGCTTGCCTCTAAACTTGGCTGAAAGACCCGCAGTGTACAATATATTTGCTGCAACCTCTAACATTTACCCACCACAAATTAAAATATATGCGGCCGTATGCATCGTTCTGATGCAGAGGCCGGGGAGTCCCCCCTTTTCGAAAAAAAACAAATTAAAATATATATTCCTGTCTTTACCAGACGAGCGTGCAAACTACAATCACCAGGGTGACAGGTAGGGCTAGAAGACTAATTTTTTTTAAACTTCGAGACAGCCACATAGCATGGAGCCGACCCCAACGATTTTAAGCATACAGGCACGGTACACGCTATCCTAGACTATTCTACACATGAAACTGCCACACGAGCGTCCAGGCTGCGCTTGGCTCTTCGCCTCTTCGGGAAGTCAAACAATGATGGAGTACTACTGCACTGGAGGAGTACTACAGTACGCTTCTGGCCATCTGACACCGATTGAACTACTGCATGTCCACCGTGTGCGGGAGGGAGAGCGTGTAGCGAAAGCTTCTCCTAGTCTTGCCAGCCACCACGCTCATGGGTGAGGGAGGGACGCTCCTGCCTTTGCGTGTATGACAAGTGGGCCCGACAGGTGTGTGCCCAACCTATCATACAGCCAAAGGCAGGTGCAGTTAAGTCCGCGAGGGAGAGGATAATCAAACTTATCATTGATGTATGAGTTGACGCGACACATCAAAGCACTACACTCGATATATTTCAATAATTTGCGTTTACCGATGCATTAATTACAACACATGCATGCATGCCATGACTCTCCTTTTGATACTTGCATGTGTTGATTTAATGCACCTTGAAGTAGTATAAAATATGTGAGGGTAAAGCTTTGTAATGCCCCGGCCCAAGTCGAGAGATGGTTGTGCACGAGGAGGGTGAGATCATGCAGACCAAACAGGACCCGACGATGGAGCTCTCTAAGGTCTCGATGGACCTCACCGTGCTCCACTGCCCCTTGTGCCTCCGCCCCTTGACACCTCCAGTGTATGAGGTTTGAATACACCTCGTCCGTTCGGCTGATTGAGCAAGGTGCAGGTTTCTTGATTGATGTGCTGTTCGATTGATTTTTGCAGTGCAAGGGAGGGCACCTGGCCTACGCGGACTGCCGTGTCGAGCGCCCCGGGACCAGCGGCAGTGCCAGAAGTGCGAGTGCGCCGGTGGCTTTGGCGTGCAGAACACGGCGATGGACTCCGTCCTTTCGTCGGTGAGGGTGGAGTGCCCGCACGAAGGCTCTGGGCTCTACGTCACTTACCATAAGCTCGGCGATCACCAGAGCGTGTGTCCGCTCGTGCCCTGCAAATGCCCCGTGCCTGTCTGCGGCTACGAAGGCCCGCCGCCGGCACTCTACCACCACATCAGCACCGCGCATCCCATGCTCGTGCACAGGATCCAGTACGACAAGGTGCTCCAGCTACAAGTGCCACTGTCGGAGCCACGGCTCTTGCTGTTCGCGGAGGAGGATGGTCGCGCGTTTTTCTTGGTCGGCGGCATGCTCGACATCGGCGCGCCTATCGCCTTGTCGGTCATCTGCATCATAGCGGGGGCGTCCCCACTGCCGCACTACGTGGCCAAGCTGTGGGCGAACGGCCCGCCGGGGGAGCCCAAAGGCACGACCGACGCTGTCAAGGTGGAAATGGAGGTGACAAGCAGCAAGGATCCCGGCGACGTTGACGTGCAGGAGCTGACCTTCTTGATAGTTCCGCCCAAGCTACTGGCCGGGGCTAAGCTGGTGTCCCTCCACATTCAGATTGACAAGCCCACGTCCTAAATGTTTCTACAGTGCCTTCTATTTATCTTAGTAATATGCTAATATAGGGATTACCTTGGTCTACTTTAGCTTAAGAAATGGTGGGTTTTGGTGGCGATGCAGCAATTACTTCGACATCAGATCAGTAATTTCCAACAGTCGAACGGATATTTTGTGTCTGTTGGATATAAAGTTCCTTTGGGTAAGAAGTACTACTTTTCATCAAAATGGATAAAAGAAGATGTATGTAGACGTATTTTAGTTCTAGATACGTCCCTTTTTATACATTATGATGACAAGCACTCCCTCCGTTCCACAATACATGCCTTCCATTTGTCAAAATATGGATGTATCTAGATATGTTTTAGTATATAGGTACATCCATGATAGAGCCAATCGGATGGTTGAGAACACTACAATTCATAGCTACAGATGCATGTGTGACTCCCAGATGCAGAGGCCGAGGGTCATCATCCTCATTTTCGATAAAAAACAGACACGTGTGTGAGAGGACGAGTGCGTGCGTGCACCTCTTCTCTTCTTGTATAACGTACTAAACTCAGAGTACAAGTTTTTGTGGGTGGTACGATGGTGTGTGCGAGAAGTCTCGAGAGATAGGTTTAATGCGTCTGAAAAAAAGACTAGCCTAGAGCTCGCCACGCGGCTATTCCTGTCGAACGCCCCATTAACCGTAAGATATGTATACGATGGTGCCAGTTATTGCACGTACATAGCAGTACTCCCTCCTTTCCGGTTTATAGGGATTAATTCAAAAATCTCACCAACCAAGATGGTGAGTGGTGGAATATTTTTTATAGTTTGCAAAAGCACCTAATTAATGCTCTTGTTTTTCTCAAAAAATTATGTTTATCAATGCATTAATTGCAATGCATGCATGCATAAAGTACATGCATTGGTCAATTTTCTCTTAATACTTGCATGCGATGATTTAATGCACCTTGGAATCTGAACATGTGTTGGGGAACAACCAAATTGAGCCTTATAAAATGGAAAAACTAAAATCTTGAGATAAGCCCTATAAAACCGGAAAGGAGGGAGTAGAAAAAGAACTACTCCATCCGGGAATAGTGCGGCACTTAGAAACTAGAACCGTCAATAAATTTTGAGCTTGCGTCTCGTCACATTCCAAATTACTCCACACTATATTAAATTGCAAACCTATTCACACCGATCACAACCTAAACGGTTTCCCACTTAGGAGCATATTAGTACCATGCTATATTGAATTGCAAACCTGTTCACACCGATCACAACCTAAACGGTTTCCCACTTAGGAGCGTATTAGTACTCGGTTATAAATACTAGTATGCCAAGATGACTGCACATTCCTCCTCAACTCTTCATCCACAAAAACAAACAAGTCATTCAACATCCTTCCCTTGCGTCTGCCATGGCCAGCGTGAGTTCTGGGTCGAGAGATTGCCACCAGGGAGAGGCGAGCATGGAAGCGGAAGCACGAGAGATGTCCCACCTCACTGTGAGAGCAGCCGACATGTCCCGCCGTGCGGAAGTAGCAGCATAGAGGTCCCGCCGTGCCGCTGAAGCAGCACGGAGGTCCCGCCGTGCCGTCGATGTAGCAGACTGGTCCGGCCGCGCCGCGGATGCAGCAGAGATGTCCCGCCATGCTGCGCATGCAGCAGAGATGTCCCGCTGCACCGCGGCGGCCTGGGAAAATTTCTCGTGGGGAGGCGACGACTGTTACAGGCGCATGCATGCGATCGTCCATAGCCAGATGGATCGGACCTCCGGCTGGGCAAGGTTGTAGGAAGACATGAAAGCCTCATTTGAACAGGCTACCGGCGTCATCCGGCAACTAAGGGAGGGCAATGAGAGGCTCTGGGCCGAGCGCGACCTGTTGAGGGAGAAGATTGTCCAAAGTGCAGACCAGTAGGAGGAGACCAGTGCCTTGTTGAAGAGGACCGGCGTCATCGTCAAGAAACTTATGGATGAGAATGACATGCTCTGCAACGAGCGCCAAAGGCTGGTGGAGGAATCCGTGGATGTTCTCAAGCAGCGTCATGAGGACATGAAAGAGCTCATCGCCGCTCGCCGCGGAGACTAGTTCCCGCGGCCTGCAGCAACGCATCAAGAAACTAGAGATCAGCGAGCCAGATACTTGTCATCCTTCTTCTTTTGCCCTTGTGTATTTCGGGCGTAGCCGCATGTGGCTTTTTTAGTTATCTTTCTAATTATGTAAGACAATTAATCGTCCTTATATATTCATCATTCTTGCTATAAGTCCCAGTAGATGCTATATAGGTCCGTCGGATCTTACATCAAGATCCGTGCTTTCAGATTTTCTTTTTTTCTCTCTTAAGTCTCAGTCGAGTGAGACATAGCCACGCCATTAAACAGAGGCTCGAGCGCCATTAATGGAGACCTTGGGAGAGAGGTGGATGGCAAATGGAGGTCAAAGGGCTCTCCTCCCGATAAGCACGCGCAGGGTCTGATCACACGCCTCTCGTACTCAAATAGCTACCCTGCATGGCGCCTCCTAGCTAATAAAAAATGGGGACGCGTGGTGGCACATAAATGGTACTAGTAAGTAGAACGCCTACGGTTTCAATAATACTTGTGTTTCTGATTGTAACGTGACATCACCTGTTCCAAAATGACTTTGTTGATTGTTAATGTGTGTTCCTTCGCAAATCGGACTGCAAAATTACCACAACATGTTGGTGCCATGTCATGGCACCAAGCCAAGTTTCATTATTTTCATGCGTGTTTTGGATTTATAGGAATTAAAAACTAAGTTTCTCAATGTTTCCAACCCAGCCACGACGCCCAGAATTTTGAATTTCATTCCCATTTCTTGCATGGAACCTAGAAATTTACCTGAGGACACACATGTGATTTTTCAACCAACTTTAGTGCACTGGAACATGTGCTTGTATTTCAAATTTGAATTATGCACACAAAGGTGACACGTTCCCTCCCAGAACCACGAGCCTTCTTGAGAGAAGCTCCGATTTGCAAGAAGCTTATACCAAAATTTGTTCCTATTCGGCCAAATTTTTTTACCACGGCATGGTACTACCATGACATGACACCATGCCAAGTTTCATGATTTTAAAACCAAGTTTCTCAATGTTCTCGACGGAGCCACGATGCCCAGATGTGTGAATTTTATTCTCATTTTTTGCATGGGACCTAGAAATTCACCCGAGGACACAAATGTGATTTTTCAACCAACTTTGGTGCACGGGAGCTTCTACTTGTAGTTCAAATTTGAATTATGCACATCAAATGACCAAAAACTCAATTAATGTGTAAATAAGGCCAAACGAAGACGGAATAATTCCAAAATTCAATAGGGCACTCATGTAGTTCTGTGTTGCCTTTGTAAATAAACTCAAGGGGGACAACGTATATCATTTCACACTCAAAGGTGGCACGTTCCCTCTCAGAACCACGCGCCTTCTTGAGAGAAGCTTCAGTTTGCAAGAAGTTTATACCAAAATCTATTCCTATTCGGCCAATTTTTTTACCACAGCATAGTAGTACCATGACATGACACCCATGCCAAGTTTCATGATTTCCAGACATGTTTTGGATTTACAAGAATTTTAAAACAAAGTTTCTCAATGTTCTCGGCTGAGCCACGTTGCCCAGATGTTTTAATTTTATTATCATTTTTTCCATGGGACCTAGAAATTCACCCGAGGACACAAATGTGATTTTTCAACCAACTTTGGTGCACCAGGGCATGTGCTTGTAGTTCAAATTTGACTTATGCACATTAAATGACCAGAAACTCAATTAATGTATAAAAAATGAAAAACGACCCTGGAATAATTCCAAAATTTAACAGGGCACTAATTTAGTTCTATGTTGCCTTTGTTAAGAAACTCAAGGGGGGGCAGCGTATATCGTTTCACACTCAAAGGTGGCACGTTCCCTCTTAGAACCACGAGCTTCCAAATCAGCCCAATTTTTTACGACAACATGTTAGTGACATGACATGTCACCATGCCAAGTTTCATGATTTCCAGGTGAGTTTTGGATTTACATGAATTTAAAATCTAAGTTTCTCGATGTTCTCGGTCGAGTCATGACGCCCAGATGTGTGAATTTCATTCTCATTTCTTCCATGGGACCTAGAAATTCAACCAAGGACACACATGTGATTTTTCAACCCACTTTGGTGCGCCGGAGCATGTGCATGCAATTCATATTTAGATTATGCACATTAAAAGTACAGAAACTCAATTAATGTATAAAAGGCCAAATGAACCCGAAATAATTCCAAAATTTAACAGGGCACTCATATAGTTCTATGTTGCCTCTGTAAATAAAATTAGGGGGGAGGCAGCGTATATCGTTTCACACACAAAGGTGACACGTTCCCTCTCAGAACCACAAGGCTTGTTCAGAGAATCTCCAGTTTTGCAAGAAGCTTATACCAAAACTTGTCCCAATTCAGCCAAAAATTATACATATGAAATCAGGGTTTATATTATCCCGAACATCACGCTACCTAGACCAATAATGTACTACGATTTGAATTCAACATAAAATGGATACAAATATTTGAATTGGAGAGCGTATGGTATATGTAGTTCATAGTGAAATATGATTACTACTATATGCATGTTTTTTGTTATAAAGATAATATTTAAATTATTGTATAACTTGACAACAATCGTATTCAAATAAGGAAAATTGATTCAAATTTAGTCCATATGGTAGACGACAATATATATGTTCACATGGTGGAGTAAAATGTTCATATATGATGGAAATCAAAATGTACGACTACATCAATTATAAACCGCAAGGTCACCTAACGATATATTCGAATTCAACATAACGTGGATTCAAAAATTGAAATTCAAGATCATGGCATCTGTAATCATATAAAAAGGGACATTACTCTTTCTTTGGTGGGAATTGATTTGTTTTCTGTTGTTGTTGAGGGAAGTGCGAATCGATTTGGTACTGTGCAGGGTAATCTTGTTCTCCCGATTTTTTTACATTTTTCTTGTAGTTTTTTCAATGGCATCTATAGCAATATAGTAAAAGGGGACATGACTCTCTTGTTTCTTGTATGAAATTTTTTTACATGTTAAGTTTGTTCTGCCGAACAAGGAATCCGCACCTTGTTATCCCGAAATTCTCAAGCTCGAGTATCTTTTGTCTCACCTGCTTTGAAACTCCCGCCTCTTCAACCCGTGTCGTGCCTTGTTATCCCGAAATTTGGACGCGCGCGAGAACTCCCTCCTCATCCGAAATCGCTCCCACAGCCCAGACACACGAAATCCCCCTTCTACCCCTCAGCCGGAAATGAAGCTCCACGTTGCGGTGTCAAAACCGGTGGGGTACACTGGTAACTTACCCTACATTTCGGACAAGTGCGCCCCTAAGCTTGGCTCCGTCTACCCCTTCGCCCCCCCATTCGTACACCGAGGCCGCCAAAACCCGCGAAACCCCACGCTCCTCCGTCGACCTCCCGACTGCCGCCCAGCCGGAGACTCTTCCCCGACTACGCCGTCCACCGCAACAGCTCGCCGTCCCTCATCCACCGCACCGGATGAGGATCCGTTGTCGATCTCGTCGTCCCGCCGGATCAGCCGCCCCGTCCTCCACCTCCAAGGAGCTGCACCGATGTTCGCCTCGTCTATCACGCCACCTCAATCCCCACAGCGTTGTCTTGACCTGCCCCACCGGAGCCGCAGCACCCTCACCAATTCCTTCGATGAAGCCGAGGCCAACTCGGCGCCACCAAGGAGGTTCTGCACTCACCGCTGCATTTTATCTTTTATTCGATCTCACGGGGCTGCCGGTGCTCGATACCGAGCAGACATGGCGGGTCTCCATCGACGGCGCCGTCGCCGGCCACATCATCCCTGGCGTCTCTCCCCAATGTCGTTGCTTCCTCGGCGGTGACTTCCACAACGACACTAGCTGCAGCTGCTCCGGCTCTCGCTCGCGCTGCGGCTCTGTTCTTGTTGTCGGTCGCGCTGCTGCACTACTCCTGCTTTCGTTTGTGCTGCTGCTCTGCTCTTGCTCTCGCTTGCGCTGCTGCTACTGCTGCACGACCTCCGGCAGCTACAAGAGTTGCTCTTTAGCACTCGCTCGTGGTGCTACTGCACGACTTGCTCTCTACTAGTGTGTTCCCTGCTCGAGCGTCTGCTGATTTAGATCACTGCTTCTCTGCTACTAGTGCTCGAACGCCCTAAACATCTATTGCAATGCTCTGTTACTAGTTCAATTAGTTTCGACAATAAAATTCAGTTTCGACAGTAAAATTCAGTTTTGACTGTCAAGTTCATTTTCTTCAGTTAACCTCAGAGTGAACAGTACTTACAGCATCTGTCGGAGTGGCCGTGGCGCGGCTGATGTGTTTTACATCTAGCACTTTTTGGTGACGTATTTTACATCATCTATTGCAGATGATATTAGGGTCCCACTTCAGATTAACGTTGTCTGTCTTGTCCTGCTTCAGCCTCGTCGCCGTACACCTTAGCGGAGCTGCTCCAACGACGGAACCGTCCATCACAGCGTAGCAGTACCCTCGGCGCCGTTTCCAGAGGTCTCGGATCTTCTTCCCCACCTCCGACAGTCACACCAGCATCATCACCATCCTCCACGTCCAACCCAATGATGCTGAGGTCCACAAGGCTATGCCAAAGAGGTTGTACACTCGTCGCATCACTTTGTTTCTCCATTCCTGTGTTCTTCCAATTCATGTGAGCCAAACACCCAGGTTGACTGAAATCCTATGTTTCCAAATGCTCTGTTTTGCACGTGCATTCCTATCCTATTCCTGTGTTTTTCCTGTCCCTGCGTTTATAGAATCCTTACAGATTTACGTCATTTTCAGATAGGCATCAAAGAAAACTCTGTGTGTTATGTCCTGCTCCTGCCGTGCCGTCATCCACCCCACCTAAGGTGCACCATCGACAAAAGCGTTCACTGCAGCAAAGATCCCCCCTGCAGACTTTCTTTCGCCGCCTCAGATCATCTTCCCCGTTGCCGGCAGTCACGCCAACTGCATTACCATCATCTACTGAGCAGATGAACCTGAGGACTACACAGTTCCAGAAGAGAGGTCGCAGTCTTTCGTGTTTGCTTACGTTATACATCGGTTATTATTACCTGCTACTTTATCGTTCAAACTTGAGTTTTGAATTGCCCATGGGTCTCATATCGAGCTAGCAACGAATAGTATCTGTCTACTATCTGGTTCATCTGGGGTCTGCTATGTGGTTCATGTTGGGTGTGCAACAAACAATAGATGATCCATTGTCTATCTTTTTAAACTGAAGCTATAATCTACCTGCTATCATTAGTTTTGGATCCATCCACTCGTTTGCTACCATGAGTCTTGATTTTTGCATGCACCCCTTAGGCCTTACAAAATCTAACTATTTTTTTATTATGCATGTCAGATATTGTACACAATTGTACTGAACATGTAGAGAAAAAGAGAAGACCGTTGCATGGGAATATAATGTCTTGCAGACGCCGCTCCATGGTGGGCGAAGTGCCCCCCTGCATTTCCAGATTGTATTACAGAGGAAGATAACTGTTCAGATGGAGATTCAGAAGGAGCCGACCACGCCTGTTTACCACCTGAGGTGTTTGCTCTAACCTGTCATGGTGATGTTGGTCATATCATGCATATGGGGCCTTGCATTGCTTACATTATACATCTTATATGTCATCAGCTTAGTTTAGATTTGCTTTGTGTGAATGCCACATGTTTGGTTTCTATATCATACTCCCACCATTCCTAAATATTTGTCTTTTTAGAGATTTCAACAAGTGACTACATACGGAACAAAATGAGTGAATCTACACTCTAAAATATGTCTATATACATCCGTATGTGGTAGTCCATTTGAAATCTCTAAAAAGACAAATATTTAGGAACGGAGGGAGTATATGGGAATTATGCAATGCCATCTTCTTTAGCCAGGCATCATATACGTGAATCATGCAATGCCATCCTGTTTAGCCAGTCATCGTATATGTGAATTATATCGTGCCATATTTTTTCCATAATGTATTCCATTTGTCAACAATGTTTATACATTCATCTACTCTTCGTGTGCATCAGCCATTTGAGTCGGTCATGGGAAAATCTGGAGTGAAAACAAGGTATTCTGAGCAGTCAGTGCTACCTGTCGATGCAGATTTCTTGCTGGTTACAGATAGCTCCTCAGAGGAGGATTCAAAGACAGATGACCAGTTGTATTCCCCCCACCCCCCGGAGGTGCATGCTCTAACTTGGCTGGGTTATATTTGTGGCACCCCGGCTCAGAGCAACCGGTTTACCTTGCATTGCCAGCCCATAGACCTTGTCTTCTGGCAACACACAACAACTTGGTACAGAAAAACAACCGCTTTATTCATGCTAGCGGAGCATAGTTTATATTACAGCAGTTAGCGAGGCCAAGCGGCACACACGGTGCGGCTGAACAATATGTACATTATTTAGTGAACATAAAGGGGGCCTCGATCTTGACAACTACACGGCAGCGGAACGACGTCATAGCGGAACTCCATAGCACAGGGACACCGATGTGGACACGATCTAGACTCGGACATCACTCCTTTCCAACGAGACTTTCCTGAAATCTGGCATGACACGCCAGGTCAGTCCATTGAATGCACTTGCAAGCTCACAACAAGCACAAACATAATGACAAACAATATCATGATATTTAACCATTTAACAACAATGCAACAATATATCCAACATGCTGTGAATATGCTCAAATGGTACTCTGAAAGTGCGTTATATCGACTAGAGGGGGGTGAATAGGCGATTTTTATGAAATTCTTCACTGAGGAATTTGCTAGTGAGGAAATTCCTTAGCAAAGAACTACTAGCAGCGGAATAAGTACTCAGAAGTAAACATAGCAGAATACATGCATGGTCATCATGATGAAATGAAGACAAACACAGAGTACAAAAAGCGTAAACACAGGATAGCACAAGATGAAGACAAACAGACTGAAGAAATCAAACTGAGGAAATGGAGAAAGTCTTCAGTTAAAGTCTTCAAACACAGATATGAACAAACACACAACACAATGATGACGAAATGAAAGTGTTGAGGAAATAGAACCAGTTGGCTTGGTGAAGACAATGATTTGGTAGACCAGTTCCAACTGTTGTCTCAGTTGTACATCTGGTTGGAGCGGCTAAGTATTTAAACTCGAGGACACACAGTCCCGGACACACAGTCCTCACCGTATTCTCCTTGAGCTAAGGACACACAGTCCTCGCCCAATCACTCGTGGTAAGTCTTCAGGTGACTTCCGAACCTTCACAAACTCGGTCACTCGGCGATCCACAATTCCTCTTGGATGCTCTAGACCTTGACGCCTAACCGTCTGGAAGAAGCACAGTCTTCAAAGGTAACAAGCGTCGGATCCACGCAGGATCAATCTCTTCAGTGATGCTCAATCACTTTGGGTTTGTAGGTGTTTGGGTTTGGGTTTGGATTTTCCTCACTTGATGATTTTCGCTCAAAGTCCTCGGAGGATGGGATGCTCTCAAATGACAAGTGTCAGTTTCTCGCGGAGCAGCCAACTAGCTAGTGGTTGTAGGGGCGGCTATTTATAGCCTAGGGAGCAGCCCGACATGATAAGACATAAATGCCCTTCAATGATATGACCGTTAGGTGGATAAGATATTTTGGGACAGCTGGCGCATAGCACAGCAACGGTCGGAAATTTGAGGCACAAATTCCTCAGGGCTATCATGTTCCTCACTTTGTAGGCAATTCGCACTGGCGAATTCCTAACTCCTCAGTCAGAACAAAGTCCTCAGTGACCAGAAGAACTGCATCTCTGTCACTAAAGAAATGGACTGAACTGTATGAGATTTCCAATGGCTTCACTCAAAGGGATTGGTAGGTGTAGGATTTGAGTTGAGCATCACATGGAAATTTTCTCCTTAGTATTTCCTCGACCCCCTTTAACAGTACGGTGTTTCCTATGACTCAACAAAGAGAAAATGAAACTATGAAAACAAAAGTCTTCACGCTTCATGTTCCTCAAATGAATACCAAGTCTTCAAGGTCACACCAATTTCTTCACTTTCAAAGTCTTCAGAAAGTCTTCAAAATATCAAAGTTTTCAGTCGAAGAACTTCATTTTTAGGGGTCGACTTTCTCTGTAAATATCAAACTCCTCATAGACTTATAGACCTGTGTACACTCATAAACACATTAGATCCTTAACCTATAAGTCTTCATACACCAAAATCACTAAGGGGCACTAGATGCACTTACAATCTCCCCCTTTTTTGGTGATTGATGACAATATAGGTTAAGTTTTCAACGAGAATAAATATATGAAGTGTAAATACTGATATTGAGGAATTTGATTGCAAGATATAGAAGAACTCCCCCTGAAGATGTGCATAGTGAGGAATTTGCTTTTGAAGCAATGCACACTTGAAGAGTTGAATCATGGAGATCTCCCCCTATATCTTGTAATTCATACACGCATTTGATATATAGTATGAAGAATTTGAAATGCATGATGAAAAATGGTGAATGGCGTATTTCAGCGTGCGTGCGATAATATTAACGAGGAATGAGCCTGCAGAATAACGTAGCAGAAGTATCAGACCACCATCGGTTTTAAGTTTACAACTCGATCCAATAAAAGTTTCGGAAGAACGAGAGTTGTAACTTAGCAAAAAAAGCCCATATAATAGACCCGCTTGAAGACTAACTCAGATTTCTCCCCCTTTGTCATCGAATGACCAAAAGGATCGAAACTGAGGACTAACGCCCCTGAAGATAATCAAGTTGATGAAGGAGCGCCAGCGTTGTCGGGGTCGGTTGTTGAAGTAGGTCCTGCCGCAGTGTCATCCAAGTCTTCATTTTCATCAGTCTCACGCGATGAAGAATAGGAGCTGGCTACCAAAGAAGGAACCTTGACCTTCTTGTATTTCTTCGGAGGAGGTGCAGACCAGCCAAACTCTTCATTGAGACCCATTTTCTTCAGATCTTCAGCGCTGTAGACTTGAGACAGAACAGCCCAGGTTCGGTTGAGGGTTTCATGGAGGTAGTAGTAGTTTTTCTTCACTGCATTGTGTGTTGAAGTCATGTTGTGAAGAATTGAACCAAACTGACGCTTAACCCATTTGTGATTGCGATCAACCTTCTGATGAAGACTGATGAGTAACTCACGATCAGTCATCACCCTGGGTGCTGTGGCTTGAGGATTTTGCTTGGCATTGTTGGCGGCAGAGTCATGTGTAGCAGAGTCATCATTGGTGGAATAAGATGCAGCCTTGCGAAATTGACCATCCAATGGACGAATGCCTTCATCGATCACAGCAGTTGCCTTTCCCTTTTCTTCAGCTAAGGAAAATGTCCTTTTGAGGACTTCAATTGGAGGCAAGTAGCTGCAGTGGTTCAGAGTGTCAGCTTTGTAATTGAGTGAAGACCTTGTCCTGATGAATCTCATAATCCATGGCGCATAAGGCTTCAGCTCAAATGGTGACATAGCAATATTGGCCAGAGTCCTCATGAAGAAATCATGGAAGTTGACGGGAACACCATGACAGATGTTGAAAAGCATGTTCTTCATGATGCCAACAACTTCTTCATCATTAGAGTCGTGGCCTTTGATAGGACTCATTGTCTTCGACAGAATGTGATAGACAGTCCGAGGCATATATAGTAATTCCTTGACGAGGAATTTGGTTCGAGGGGCCTGCCCTGGCTTCAAAAGTTTAACAACACTTGCATATAGTGATTTGAGAGCTCAGGTTCGTTGTAAACACAACGTGCATCTTCAAGGGGAGGACTTAGAGGAAGGGCACGAAGCAATTCAGATGCTGGTGCCTTGTAATGAGTGTTCTCTGTCATCCAGTCCAGGACCCATGAATTCACATCTTCAGAGTTGCCGGTGATGTGCAGCGTTGCGTAGAACTGAAGAATGAGTTCTTCATTCCAATCACAGATGTCAGTGCAGAAATTGAGTAGCCCAGCGTCATAAAGAACATTGAGGACTGGCGTGAAGCACGACAAAGACTCCATGTCTACATGAGGAATGTGTGCATGGTCGAAGACTTTGTCTTTGTTGAACAGCATTGAGGAATAGAAGTTGGCTTGACTAGCAGTCCAGAAACGCCTCTTCCTTATGCGAGCAGAGTCATAGGGGTGGTAGTCTGTGAAGAATACATGCTCGCCAAAGAAGTCTTAGCCTTGAACTTTTGTTTCCTTGAGAACGGATCCTTTGGCTTTGGTAGAGGAGTGTCAGTGAGTTGCATCACTACCTCAGGAATTGCGAGCTCAGGTTCTTCAGGCTGAGGAATTTTAGGTTCCTCCTCAGGTGCAGTCACATTTTCAGCAGCAGCAGTTTCTTCAGCACTAGTGGCTGGAATTTCTTCACGGACAGACGAGGTGGGATGAGTTTCTTCAGAGCCCAATTGAACTGTTGGTGCAGGGGAGTGAGGGATTTGCTGTAGCGGGGTGAAGAGTGGAGAATTGGGATGCTGACTTTCCCAAAAGTCGTCATTCATCACTGGAGTTGTGCTTCCAATGTCCACATCTTCATCATCAATTTTTTCAACACCAGCCTCTTCAGCAGTAAACTGAGGCATTGGTGATGATACCACTGGGGTTGAAGGGACCGCATCCACTTCAATTTCTTCATCAATCTGCTCTGAAGAAGCAGTAGATTGAGTTTCTTCATCAGATCCGCTTGGGATCATATATTCTTCATCAAAAAGAATAAGATCCTTTGATGGCATGGTGGAAATCGGAACAGCGTCGATCGGATTTCCATATGAGCTGATCATAGGCTTCATCTTCTTTGGAGCTGAAGATTCTGAAGCATTTGATGCTTTTCTTTTCTTCATTGCAGCTCGCTCTGCAGCCTTGGTCTTCTTCACATCTGATGCAGATGGAAGAATTGGAGTTGGTGTAGGCGCAGGTGGAGCTGAGGAATCTGGTTGAATTTCCTCAGGCGCAACTGATGCAGTTGCCCTGACTTCTTCAGTTTCTTCAGGCGCACCACTAGTGGATGCCCTGGCAATTTCTTCAGCGGCTGGAATGGAGTCATCAGCCCTGGAACTAGCATTTTCTTCAGCAGCCTGAACTTCATCAGCGGTGCTGGCGTGTTCTTTAGTCGGCTGAGCAGAAGCTTCAGCTTGAGGAACTTCTTGTTGCGATGGGGCTGCAACATTGGTGAATTTCTCAGTCAGTTTCACGACCTGACTTTGGCTCCTTGCCAATCAGCATAATAAGAGTTGAACTTGTCGCTGAGGGTTTTGATTTCATACTGAATCTTTATCAGTTCATCAGTCGACATTTTGACCACATTGGTCTTCAGATACTTTTCCTTCTTGTACTGGGCCTTCTTGATTTGTCTGGCCTGGTCATATTTCCACTTCTCCTCTTGAATGAAGTGAGTCAACATGTGATTTTGACCAGGTGTCAACTTGAAGTCAGGCATAGGTGAATTTGGATCCTTATGCCAGAGATCAATATAATCGAGGATCGCCCTTGGATCCAAAAGCAGTGGCACAGGTGTGCCTTTGGCTCTAGCGGCCCTTACTTGTCGGTCTCTGATGATTTCCGCAAGTTCATCATCATTAGCATCATCATCTTCAGGTGGCTCTTGAAAGGCGACCTGTTTCTTCTTGGGACTTGGCCGAGGACCTCGTCCAGCTGTTGCCTTAGTCTTCAGCAGAGTTGGGCCAGATGAAGAATTTGGCGCAGCTGAGGAACTTGTTGAGACACCAGAGGCAATTGAGATGCCTGTAGTCCTTTGACACGTGGCCAGATGCACAGGTGCTGAGGACTTTGTTGGAGCTGCTGAGGACTTTGGAGGAGGTGCTGAGGATTTTGAAGGAGCAGGATCAGCATGAGGAATTGGTCTTGAAGATTTTGACGTTCCTGGACGTGAGGGCATTGATGGTGAAGCACTTGGCTTATGAGCAGGCTTCTTAGCCATTGATTTCCTCGGCTTGACAGAGGCCTTAGTGGCAGCAGCAGCAGCAGAATCTTCATTGAATTTCCTCACTGCTTCTTTGGCTTGTCTTGCCAATTTGGCTTGACGCCTGGCCCATTCTTCAGGAAAGTCCTCACCGCGTTTGAGGCTAGTGGGATCAGCAACTTGGCCAGGTGCCAGTGGAAGTCTTGGGCATGGAGGGTTGAGAGCGAATTTCTTTATGTACTTTGGAGTGACATATCGTTACTCCCTCCATTCACGTGCCCATCTCCGTTCTATCCTCTGAATGCGCACCTTGCGCTGATTTTTGTTTTCTTTGCCAAACTTGGCTTCATTAGGTGTGCAGTACTCTTTGTAAATGTCCTCAGGGATCTCAAAAGCAGTCATGACCTCAAGTTTCTTTCCTCCTTTCTGCGGCTTCTTACCATCTGCCATATTCTTCAGCTGAGGAATTTGAACAATCGAATTCTCTGAAGAAGTATGCAGTTTCTCTTCAAGGAACGCTGCAAACAAGTTAAGTTGATGAGAACCTAATGATTCAGCAGCGGACATGTGTACCTATGAACAGAATATAGTTGCGAGGAATTTGGAGAGGTCATATGCGTTCTCAGAAGGTTTTTCGAAAAGAACAAGTTTGAGGAATTTGACCGATGCGTCTTGAAGAATTTCACTAAGCATGCTTTGTCTTAGGTTCCAGAGTTGTATAGATCGGAGATCCACACAATTGAGGAATCTTGAAGAAAATAAAGCTTAGAGAAATGAATCAAGAACAGAAGATTCGTGAGGTGTTTTGTGTGTGAGGATTTGGGAAATAAAACACCTTTTGAATATTTTGTAGAAAAGTTTCGAATCAAAGAGGGAAGCAAAACTAACTTTAATTACCCTGAATGAAGAACACGACGAATAGTGAGGTGAAACAGTGAAGTTCATCGATGTAGATCTTCCACGCCCTAACTCGGCGGAGGAAGACATCTACGGCGGCGGCGGAGGTGAAGATTTCCGCGGTCGGCGCGAGTACGACGGTGACGAGGTCGAGGCAGTGAAGCTCTTCCTCACCGGCGACGATGGAGTAGCGGCGGCGCTAGGGTTTGAGAAGCTTGAGCGGGAGAGAGAGATCGAGCGGAGTAAAAGAAGTGAGGAAGGGGTGAGGGGGTATTTATAGTGGCAGTGAAAAACTGTTCGCCCAAAGATTTGGGACGAACGTGCCCCTGACCGTTCTCCTTCTCACGACATGTGTCACCCACGTACTGTGTAGTGGAGATCGTGGGTGAATAAAATAATGCATCGTGGGATGCAGAACGGTTTGAGCGGCAAAACCGAAAATTTTGGGATAATATTAGTTTTAACGTTCCGTTCGCAATTTCTTCAGCTGGCAAGGACACAGTGAAGATTTTGAACGAGTTTCAAATAGAACGCACATGAAGAATTTGTGAATAGATTGGTTTGAGTATAGCATAGAGGGGGAAGGGTCCGATCACATTCACTTAGCAGAAGAACCAACTTGAAGAAATAGTTATAAGTGAATGTTGTAGAGGACTTAAACTCATGTATATATATATAGCCAATGAGGAAAAACGACGGTACAAGTGAAGATTTTGCAAAGTTGAAGAATTTGAACAACTGAGGAATTTCAAAACTAAGGAAAAACTCAAATTGAAGATTTTCAACTTTTGTGGTGGCGTGTCCCACCGTATAAGAACGATGATTTCAGACACCGCGTACAATTGTCGTAGGGTTCTGAGAATCAAATTCTTCATTAATTTCTTCACACTTAGAATGTTATTCTTCATTGATTGAAGAAAAATGTTTCTTCATGTGTTGCACATCTAAGTCATCAATTTTGCATAAGTGTTAGGATGAGTGCCTTTTTAAAGTACATTCGAAGACTCTAAGATATTTAGCTCACACCGCAACTTGCTAAATCTCTTCTCATTCAAGGGCTTAGTGAAGATATCGGCTAGCTGTTCTTCAGTCTTCACATGCTCAATAGAAATGTCGCCCTTCAACACATGATCACGATGAAAATGATGACGAATCTGAATGTGCTTTGTCTTCGAGTGTTGAACTGGGTTGTGAGCAATCTTGATGGCACTCTCATTGTCACAGAGGAGAGGCACATTCTTCACGTTGACGCCATAGTCCTTGAGTGTTTGCTTCATCCACAGCAGTTGGGCACAGCAAGAACCAGCAGCAATGTACTCAGCTTCAGCAGTAGACAGTGATACGCAATTCTGTTTCTTCGAGGACCAACAGACCAAGGATCGTCCGAGGAAATGACAAGTACCAGATGTTGACTTGCGGTCCACACGATAACCAGCATAGTCAGAGTCAGAATATCCAATGAGATCAAAATCTGAGCCCTTGGGATACCATAATCCTAGTGTTGGTGTGTGAGCTAGATATCGAAGAATATGCTTCACAGCCTTATGGTGTGATTCCTTTGGTGCAGCTTGAAATCAGGCACACATGCAAACACTAAGCATTATATCTGGCCTAGATGCACATAAGTACAATAAAGAGCCAATCATGGAGCGGTATACCTTATGATCGAAGTCAATACCATTTTCATCAGTGCATAGATGACCATTTGTGGGCATAGGAATTTTGATGCCTTTGCAATCTTGCATGCTGAATTTCTTCAGGACATCCTTGAGGTATTTATCCTGAGATATGAATATGCCATTGCGCTGTTGACGAATTTGAAGACCTAAGAAGAATTTCAACTCTCCCATCATAGACATTTGATATTCTTCACTCATCATATAGGCAAATTCATCACTATAACGTTGGTCAGTACAGCCAAAGATGATATCATCAACATATATTTGGCACACAAACAGTTCACCATCATAAGATTTAGTAAAGAGAGTGGGATCGAGTGAACCGGGTGTGAAGCCTTTCTTCATGAAGAATTCCTTCAATGTATCATACCACGCCCGTGGGGCCTGCTTGAGGCCATAGAGGGCCTTGTTAAGTCTGAAGACTTTGTCAGGATGTTTTGGATCTTCAAAACCTGGGGGTTGAGCAACATATACTTCTTCCTCAAGCTTACCATTGAGGAATGCACTTTTCACATCCATTTGATATAAGATGATATCATGATGGTTAGCATAAGCAAGCAATATGCGAATAGCCTCAAGTCTAGCAACAGGTGCAAAAGTTTCATCAAAATCAACTCCTTCAACCTGTGTGTAGCCTTGAGCTACTAGTCGTGCCTTATTCCTCACCACAACACCATTTTCATCTTGCTTGTTGCAGTAGATCCACTTTGTGCCAATGATGTTATGCTTGCGAGGATTGGGACGATTGACCAGTTCCCAGACGTTGTTGAGCTTGAACTGATGTAATTCTTCTTGCATGGCCTAAATCCACTCAGGCTCCAGAAATGCTTCATCTACCTTAGTGGGCTCTGTGATAGAGACAAAAGCAAAGTGCCCACAAAAGTTAGATAGATGTGAAGCTTTTGAGCGTGTGAGAGGACCTGGTGCTCTAATGTCATCGATGATCTTCTCCACTTGCACTTCTTTTGCAATGCGAGGATGAGCTGGTTGTCGTTGAGGAATTTGATCAACATTTTCTTCAGCATCAATTTCCTCAGCATTTTCTTCAGGTACATCAGCTCAACGTTCTTCATGTTCTGGAATGAATTCTTCAGCAGATTCTTTAGTAGGAAAGACATCTTCAGTGGCCTTGTGCTTGATAGAATCCTCAGGTGCTGGTTCATCTAACACAGAAGGTAGGTGCTCTCTTTGCGAGCCATTAGTTTCATCGAACCGCACATCTACAGTTTCAACAATCTTGTGAAGAACATTGTTGAAGACTCTGTAGGTGTGCGAGTCCTTTCCGTAACCAAGCATAAAACCTTCATGTGCTTTCGGTGCAAATTTAGAGTTGTGATGAGGATCTCTAATCCAACATTTAGCACTGAAGACTTTGAAATAACTCACATTGGGTTTCTTGTCAGTGAGGAGTTCATAGGCAGTCTTCTTGAAGAATTTGTGAAGATATACTCTGTTGATGATGTGGCACGCAGTATCAATTGCATCAACCCAGAACCGACGAGGGGTTTTGTACTCATCGAGCATAGTGCGAGCCATCTCAGCAAGAGTCCTGTTCTTGCGCTCCACGACGCCATTCTGTTGAGGAGTATAAGGAGCAGATAACTCATGAGTAATACCAAGTTCATCAAGATAGTCATCGAGACCCGAATTCTTGAACTCAGTGCCATTGTCACTTCTGATGTGCTTGATCTTCACACCAAAGTTGGTTGAAGCCCTCGAGGAAAATCGTTTGAAGACTTCCTGCACTTCATGTTTGTAAGAGACAAGGTGTACCCATGTGTAACGAGAATAATCATCAATAATAACAAAGCCATATTGAGATGCTTCATTTGAAACAGAGGAATAGTGATTAGGACCGAAGAGATCCATGTGAAGCAATTCGAATGGATGAGTAGTGGTCATGATGGTCTTTGCTGGATGCTTGGCCTTGGTCATCTTTCCAGCTTCATAGGCACCGCATAAGTGATCCTTGAGGAATTTGACATTCTCAATGCCAATAGCATGCTTCTTCTTTGCAAGCGTGTGCAAATTCCTCATGCCTGCATGACCAAGTGGTCGATGACATAGCCATCCTTATGAAGCTTTTGCAAGTAGGCACACGGCTGGTTGTGAATCTACAGAGAAATCAACAATATACAAGTCTCCTCTCCTAAAGCCTTCGAAGACTTTGGATTTGTCAGCTTCCATGATCACAACACAATGATACTTGCCAAAGACAACAACCATATCAAGATCACAAAGCATTGAGACAGACATACGGTTGTATCCTAAGGACTCAACAAGCATGACTTTGTCCATGTGTTGATCCTTTGTGATGGCAACCTTACCTAGACCCAATACCTGACTTTTGCTCTTGTCAGCGAAGATGATATGCTTCAGATGTGATGACGATAAGGGAGCATCCATCAACAGATTTCTGACACCAGTCATGTGATTTGTACATCCACTATCAAGGACCCACTCAGTGGCTTTGGGTTGATCATCCTGCAGATGAATTAGTGCAACTTACAAACCTCATATACTTCAGCAGTGAAGAATATGATATCACAATTCATCAGATCAATTTCATCAAGCAGTAAGACAGATAAAGCAGAGGGAGGACGTGTGAAATGAAAGTTCATTTCATCATGGTTAGCCTGCGTCCTTTCAGGCATTTTTGTCAGGTCCCCAGCAAATTCTTCAGACATTTACGCACGTCTGGAGACCTGACCCTGCATAAGAGATTAGTTCTTTTTCTTCACCACCCACATCTGAAGGGGTGGCAAAGAGTTCATCATTCTGCGAGCTCCATATGAGAATGGTGGCATAGAGGCCAAACCATTTCGTTTCACATAAGAGGGGTTAGGGTAAGCATATGAATAAGCAGAGAAATTCTTCGAGGACTTATGAACATAATGATTAGAAGAATAATGCTCATATTCATAGCCCTTGGCTCTTCCTTGCGAAACAGAGTTGTTAGCACGATGATGTTCATATGAGAACTTTGATCCCTTTGAGGAATTTGATCCATGTGAGGAATTTGGTCCGTATGAGGACTTGGATCCATATGAAGAATTTGGTCCATATGAAGAATTTGATCTGGGGTTCCTTTTCTTCACAGGTGGTCTCATGATGACATTCACCTGAAGACTTTCAAGACACCTTTTGGGAACCCAGATTTTCTTCATAGGGGAACCGTTCCTGCAGTTAGTGCCAACATATCTAGCAAATACTTCACCATTCTGATTTTTGAACAGTTTATAGTTGGAGTCAAATGACTCATCAGAAGAATGAGAAGATTCACATGTATAGCCAGATAAATTAGATGGATCAACTGGAGGTCCCTTTGCAGCAACCCATGAGGTTTTGGGGTATTGCTCAGGCTTCCAATATGTACCATCAGCATTGAGTTTCCTCTCAAAGGCAATACCCTCTTTCCTAGGGTTCCTGTTGAGGATCTGCTTTTTAAGCACATCACAAAGAGTCTGATGCCCTTTGAGGCTTTTGTACATGCCTGTCATGTACAATTCCTGCAGCCCTGCATCGTCAATGATACTAGCAATGTCCTCAGATGAGGAATTAGTGATAGCCGAGGCAGGTGAAGAATTTTTAACATTAGAAGCATTTGAACATTCAGGTGAAGAATTAGCAGATTCTCGTTCAATGCATTTTAAGCATGGAGGAATAAATTCTTCTTGAGCAGCGCTGATTTGTTGAGCAAGTAATGAATCACGCTCCTTCTGAAGATCTTCATAACTCACTCTTAGCTATTCAAGATCTTGCTTTCTTTGAAGAAATTCATAAGAAAGCTTCTCATGATCAGACAAGAGAGTGTTATGATGACCTTGAAGGTTGTCAAACCTGGTCTGAAGTCTCTGAAGATTTTCAGTCAAGGCTTTAGTGCGATCCATTTCTTCACCCAACATATCATCACTTTTGTCTAGCATGTTTTGAACCTTTTTCAAAAGCCTTTTGTTGTTTCACAACAATCTTAGCAAGTTTAGAGTAGCTAGGCTTAAGATTGTCATCAGATTCATCTTCACTAGACTCAGAGGAGGTATATCTAGGTACCTTGGCACCCTTTGCCATGAAGCAATAGGTGGGAGCGTAGTCATCATTGTCGTCATCAGCCTTGTTGGTGAGATCATTTTCTTCAGAGTTGAAGATAGACTTGCTGACGAATGCGGTAGCGAGGGCTAGGCTTGCCACACCTGATTCAGAGTCCTCAGAAGCCTCCTCTTCCTCTTGTTCCTCAGATTCAGCTTCAGAGTCCATTTCCTTGCCAATGAATGTCCGAGCCTTCTTGGAGCTGCTCTTCTTGTGAGATGAAGACTTTGAGGATTTTGACAATGAAGATTTTGAAGACTTCTTCTTTTTCTTCGCATCATCAGAACTGTAATCCTTGTATTTCTTCTTCTTCTTTGATTCCTTTTCCCACTGAGGACAATCTTGAATGTAATGTCCTGGTTTCTTGCACTTGTGACAAAGCCTCTTCTTGTAGTCACTGGATGAGGAATCATTGCTCCTTGAGGGTTTTCCAAACCGACCACGTCTTGAGAACTTCTGGAATTTCTTCACAAGCAATGCTAGATCATGACTTAGTTCTTCAGGATCACCAAGGCTGCTACCAGAGTCTTCATCTTCAGATTATGATACTGCCTTGGCCTTCAGTGCACGTGATCTGCCATAGCTCGAACCATAGAGATCTCTCTTTTCAGCAAGCTGGAACTCATGAGTGTTTAGCCTCTCGAGGATATCAGCGGGGTCAAGTGACTTGTAATCAGCACGCTCTTGTATCATCAGTGCCAGAGTATCAAATGAGGAATCAAGCGATCTCAGTAATTTCTTCACCACCTCATGGTCGGTGATGTCGGTGGCACCAAGTGCTTGAAGCTCATTTGAGATGTCAGTGAGGCGATCGAAGGTTTGCTGAACATTTTCATTGTCGAGTCTTTTGAAGCGGTTGAAGAGATTGCGAAGAACATCAACTCGAGAGTCACGCTGAGTTGAAACTCCTTCATTGATCTTGGACAGCCTATCCCAGATAAGCTTAGCACTTTCCAAAGCACTCACTCTACCATACTGTCCTTTACTCAGATGGCCACATATGATATTCTTCGCTTGGGAATCGAGTTGCTTGAATCTCTTCACATCGGTAGTGTTCAGTGAGGGTGAGACGGAGGGAACACCATTTTCCACAACATACCAGAGATCGTTATCAATTGCCTCAAGATGCATGCGCATCTTGTTCTTCGAGTAGGGGTAGTCCGTCCCATCAAAGGTAGGACACCCAGCAGAGACCTTGATCATACCTGCGGTCGACATAACTAAAACTCCAGGCGGTTAAACCAAAATCACACAGAACAAGGGAGTACCTTGCTCTGACACCAATTGAAAGTGCGTTATATCGACTAAAGGGGGGTGAATAGGCGATTTTTATGAAATTCTTCATTGAGGAATTTGCTAGTGAGGAAATTCCTTAGCGAAGAACTACTAGCAGCGAATAAGTACTTAGAAGTAAACATAGCAGAATACATGCATGGTCATCATGATGAAATGAAGACAAACACAGAGTACAGAAAGCGTAAACACAGGATAGCACAAGATGAAGACAAACAGACTAAAGAAATCGAACTGAGGAAATGGAGAAAGTCTTCAGTCAAAGTCTTCAAACACATATATGAACAAACACACAACACAATGATGAGGAAATGAAGGTGTTGAGGAAATAGAACCAGTTGGCTTGGTGAAGATAATGATTTGGTAGACCAGTTCCAACTGCTATCTCAATTGTACATCTGGTTGGAGCGGCTGAGTATTTAAACTTGAGGACACACAGTCCTCACCGTATTCTCCTTGAGCTAGGGACACACAGTCCTCGCCCAATCACTCGTGGTAAGTCTTCAGGTGACTTCCGAACCTTGACAAACTCGGTCACTCGGCGATCCACAATTCCTCTTGGATGCTCTAGACCTTGACGCCTAACCGTCTGGAAGAAGCACAGTCTTCAAAGGTAACAAGCGTCGGATCCACGCAGGATCAATCTCTTCAGTGATGCTCAATCACTTTGGGTTTGTAGGTGTTTGGGTTTGGGTTTGGATTTTCCTCACTTGATGATTTTCGCTCAAAGTCCTCGGAGGATGGGATGCTCTCAAATGACAAGTGTCAGTTTCTCGCGGAGCAGCCAACCAGCTAGTGGTTGTAGGGGGCGGCTATTTATAGCCTAGGGAGCATCCCGACATGATAAGACATAAATGCCCTTCAATGATATGACCGTTAGGTGGATAAGATATTTTGGGACAGTTGGCGCATAGCACAGCAATGGTCAGAAATTTGAGGTACAAATTCCTCAGGGCTATCATGTTCCTCACTGTGTAGGCAATTCGCACTGGCGAATTCCTAACTCCTCAGTCAGAACAAAGTCCTCAGTGACCAGAAGAACTGCGTCTCCGTCACTGAAGAAATGGACTGAACTGTATGAGATTTCCAATGGCTTCACTCGAAGGGATTGGTAGGTGTAAGATTTGAGTTGAGCATCACATGGAAATTTTCTCCTTAGTATTTCCTCGACCCCCTTTAACAGTAGGTGTTTCCTATGACTCAAGAAAGAGAAAATGAAACTACGAAAACAAAAGTCTTCACGCTTCATGTTCCTCAAATGAATACCAAGTCTTCAAGGTCACACCAATTTCTTCACTTTCAAAGTCTTCAGAAAGTCTTCAAAATATCAAAGTCTTCAGTCAAGAACTTCATTTTTAGGGTTGAATCATGGAGATCTCCCCCTATATCTTGTAATTCATACACGCATTTGATATATAGTATGAAGAATTTGAAATGCATGATGAAAAATGGTGACTGACGTATTTCAGCATGCGTGCGATAATATTAACGAGGAATGAGCCTCCAGAATAACGTAGCAGAAGTATCAGACCACCATCGGTTTTAAGTTTAGAACTCGATCCAATAAAAGTTTCGGAAGAACGAGAGTTGTAACTTAGCAAAAAAAGCCCATATAATAGACCCGCTTGAAGACTAACTCAGATTTCTCCCCCTTTGTCATCGAATGACCAAAAGGATCGAAACTGAGGACTAACGCCCCTGAAGATAATCAAGTTGATGAAGGAGTGCCAGCATTGTCGGGGTCGGTTGTTGAAGTAGGGCCTGTCGCAGTGTCATCCAAGTCTTCATTTTCATCAGTCTCACGCGATGAAGAATAGGAGCTGGCCACCAAAGAAGGAACCTTGACCTTCTTGTATTTCTTCGGAGGAGCTGCAGACCAGTCAAACTCTTCGTTGAGACCCATTTTCTTCAGATCTTCGGCGCTGTAGACTTGAGACAGAACAGCCCAGGTTCGGTTGAGGGTTTCATGGAGGTAGTAGTGGTTTTTCTTTACTGCATTGTGTGTTGAAGTCATGTTGTGAAGAATTGAACCAAACTGACGCTTAACCCATTTGTGATTGCAACCAACCTTCTGATGAAGACTGATGAGTAACTCACGATCAGTCATCACCCTGGGTGTTGTGGCTTGAGGATTTTGCTTGGCATTGTTGGCGGCAGAGTCATGTGTAGCAGAGTCATCATTGGTGGAATAAGATGCAGCCTTGCGAAATTGACCATCCAATGGACGAATGCCTTCATCGATCACAGAAGTTGCCTTGCCCTTTTCTTCAGCTGAGGAAAATGTCCTGTTGAGGACTTCAATTGGAGGCAAGTAGCTGCAGTGGTCCGTGATCCTTACGGCGATCACAACCCGACCAATACATGGCCCGTGATCCTTACGGCGATCACAACCCGACCAATACATGGCCCAACTCAACACGATGGGCTTACTGCCATCCTCAGTACAAACTTAGTGTGCAAATTTATGAAGTGTTGACCCATGGTGTACCCTACTTTCGAGCATGTCCGTAACCGTGGACTCGGCTATCGATACATTAATACACTCTGCAGAGGTTAGTACACTGTACCCACACTACGGAACCCATGGCCTCGCACTCCAATTCGGGTGGACCAACGGCATTCCGACGAAACCATTTCATTGTCATGACACTCTCCCGGCCACTCCGACTCAGTACCCATCGGGCTAGTCCTGGGTGGCCCCGTGTCTACCTCTAGACACCTCGACCACCGTCGTGGCCACGATCCACTCTGGGACCTGGTACCAAGACTTAACTTAACAACAGGCTCACAAGGTTATGCCTGCTTACCGGGCCAGGGTACAGCACGCCCATAACCTTCCCTAGATGGAGGCACCGACCAGAGGCATGACAATGAAACGCATTAAGGCCGTCCCATACCGAAAAATGTGGTTGCACTAGGAAAGACTCGTTTCAACGGCACCATGACCCGGTCAACAACATATTCAAGTTGAGTTACTTATCATGTTCAACTTAAAGTGAAAATAACCGGTGTCACAATGCCATGCCATGCCGTGCATCACTAACACATGCATCACATAACCATGAAAATCACTAAATCAACTACGCTCCCACGGAGCCATCATCAACTCAAGATACTTCTCTGGTTAAGATCAAAGCTCACCTAAACCATAATCATCTCTAGCAATCTCATCATTTTTCATCATGCAAGAATAATAATAAAACTAATTATTAACCTCCATGACCATATCATTTATTCATTACTCATAACTAAGTTCTTGTTAGCTTATCAACAAAAGTTACTTCAAACTTTCTGTAAATCAAGTATTTTAACATGACAAGCATATTCACAGAATATTGTTTCATATAAATAATTTAAATGCATGAAATATCATAAGTTCAAGTAGGAAAATCACAAATATTGAAGTGGCACTATGAAAATGCTGCTGTGGCTTGCCTTAGTGCTGATGAGGTTCACAAATCTCCTGGTGATCCTCAAGACAAGCTTGCTCTTCTGAAAATAAACAAAACCACAAAAAGAAAACATCAAGAAACCTTCTGAAAATTACCAGAAAATCTAGAAAGCAAGGAAAAATCCCATCTTTTGGGTTCTGTTGGATTTTTGGACAAAGAACACAATGCAAAAAGAATCAATGCATTTGGACTTATAGATAAAAAGTTATAGCAGTTTGAAGTTTCCTGGATTTAAATGAATTTGAAAAAAAAATTAAACAAACTGGGGGGTGACGTCGAAGGCGTGAACGTCCAGGGTGCCACCACTCAAACCGCTTCGCGCGCGTAATGAGTGGCTGACTAGCGGGCCCCGGTAGTCAGGCCAGAAGGAGGGGAGAGAGAAATAGAGGGAGGCGGCGCTTCGCCGGAGCACACGCCGGCGACGAGGCTTCTTGGGGTCAAACGAGAGGGAGGATCGAAGGAGAAGAAGGTTGCGCACCTGCCCATACCCGTAGTGTAGCTAGAGGTGACCGGACGGTGTCGGAATCGTCCTCTCCAGCGGAGGAAGAGGACGGAGGTCGCCGGAGACGAAGACGACGGTGGCTCGGGGCTGCTCCAGGGGCTCCAGCAGGGTGGAACGGCCTCACCGAAGAGTGGCGGAGGCCCTGGCAGGGTCGCCCTGGCCTGGGAGGGGTCGGAGCTGCGAGGACGGTCCAGATGGGATGGCCGGCGAGCTCGGGCTTCGGGACGGCAGCCCGCGGCCTGCCCGGCCGGGCTGCGGCTTCTAGTGGCTCGAGGAGGGTGTGGGAGTGGCTGCGGGTGCTCCAAGAGGCTGGGGGTGGCAGTTTTTATAGGAGGGCGGCGAGGAGGGTTCGAGCTCCGCCAGAGGACACCTGTCCATGGTGCCCGTCGACGAACGGCGCCAGAGAGAGAGGGAGAAGACGACGGCGGTCACACAGGAACTGTTTGCGGGCGCGGACGAGCACATGAGCGAGGGGGAAAGCGACGAGCACAGTGCACCGCGCACTGTGCCGTTGGCCGGACCGTGCCCGTGCTCTCTGCGGCGAGCTCCGGCGTCGGCGAGCGCCAGGGGGGAGTTAAGGGGGTGGAGACGAGGATGGTGGCGAGGCTTGGCATGCTTTGGCCGGCTGGGCAGCGAGCATGCGCTCAACAGAGCGCTAGGCGGCATGCAGAGCGCGTGTTTTGCATACTAGCACGCTCGGACGAACGCGGTCACCGCGTGAACCGTGACATCAGGCTACCCTAAGCACTAACCATGATGTCTGGCGTTTAGTCCTTAGTAGTTTGAAGTGTTACCACGGTTAGGCTTGGATCCAGGTGCGGTAGAAATAGATTTGTACTGCTGGCAAGTTTCTAGACAGTAAGTTTGGAGATTTACTGTGGTCAAACCACCAGGAGTTAAGGGCTGAGCTTTGGGGTTTTACTTACACTTACTAAGGTAAATAGGCACAAGAAAAACCAGCTGCAATGGAGCTAGTAAAAAGGTAGTTACTGTAGAAACTACCATTTTTGTCCAGAAATGATTTTATTTTCTGTAGCCAAAATATTCCAAAAAGTGGTGAAATATTTTTGCTCAGAAAGGTGCCCTAGGGTCCAAAGAATAATTGGGATTTTTCTCAGGATTTTTGGGGCAAGAAAAATTAGGGTTGCTTTGGAGCACAAAGGGCTAACTAGGGTTTTGGAGGGTAAATGAATATTTTTCATTCAAGAAAAATATTCCAAGCAATGTTTTGGGTTGAACCAGAGGTGAAGTGATGGTTTTGAGGAGGAGAGGGAGCACTTGGGTGAAAATCAAGGAGTACCCAAGTGGTTAAGTCCAAATGAAATGATTCAAAACCCCAAATTCAAAACCAACTCAACTGAAAACCAGGCAAAGAAAAGAGGGCAAAAACCAGGCTGTCACAAACCTCCCCCACTTAGAATGAATCTCGTCCTCGAGATTCGGTTGCTTGGGAAAACCATTCTGGATAACACGCCCTTAGAAATTCTTCTGATTCCCAGGTTGATTCTGACTCGGTATGATGCTTCCATTGGACTTTGTAAAACTTTCGTGCTTTACTGCGAGTGACTCGTTCCATTTGATCCAAAATTTTCACCGGCCTCCCTTCATAGGTTAAATCCTTTGCCAGCTCTATCTATGTCAAATCGGTCTTTTTCTCGGGCGGTGATATGCACCGTCGCAATTGTGAAACATGGAACACGTTGTGCATGTCTGACAACTCAGGGGGCAACTCCAACTGATATGCCACAGCATCCACTCATGTCATAATGGGAAATGGACCAATAAATCTGGGTGCCAATTTTCCATGGGTTTGAAACCTCTTGATACCTTTCATAGGCGTGACTCGAAGATAGACATGTTCTCCGGGTTCAAAGCTGATCTGTCGGTGTTTTGCATCGTAATAACTTTTCTGTCGCGATTTGGCCAATTGCAATCTGTCTCGGATCTCCTTGACTTGCTTTTCGGCTTCCAGCATGAGATCCGTTCCGAAAATATGGCTATCTCCGGTTTGAGACCAATTTAATGGAGTGCGGCACTTACGGCCATACAAAGCTTCATATGGTGACATCTTTAAACTGCTTTGGAAGCTATTGTTATATGAGAACTCTGCGTACGGCAAGCAATCTTCTCATTTTGGGCCTTGGGCCAAAGCACAGGCTCGAAGCATATCTTCGATTATTTGATTTACCCGTTCTGTCTGTCCATCCGTCTGAGGATGATAAGCGGTACTGTATTTCAATTCCGTTCCTAGGGCTTGATGGAGACGGGACCAAAAAGCGGAGGTGAAAAGTGAACCTCGGTCAGAAGTGATGGTTCGGGGAACTCCATGCAGATTGACTATTCTGGATACATACAGTTGTGCAAGCTCATCTGCTCGGTATGAGGTTCTGATTGGGAGGAAGTGGGCCACCTTGGTTAATGTATTCACTATGACCCAGATCGCATTATTGCCTCGTCGGGTCTTAGGTAGTCCTGTGATGAAGTCCATACAGACATCATCCCATTTCCATTGTGACACTGGCAACGGTTGGAGTAGTCCGGCTGGCTTCTGATGTTCTGCCTTTACTTTGTTGCATATGTCGCAACAGGCCACGAAATAAGCAATGTCTTTCTTCATTCCATCCCACCAGAATATTTGTCGAAGGTCTTCGTACATTTTTGTACCTCCATGGTGAATTGAATATGAGGATTCGTGGGCTTCTGACAGGATCTTCTGCTTCAAATCTGCTTGATTAGGCACACAAATCCTTCCCCTGAATCGGAGGGTACCGCACTGATCCTTCAAGAAATCGGAGAGCTTGATACGTTTCTGCAGATCGGCATCGCCTGGATGGGCTTTGCGGATTTCTTCCTTGAGAGTAGGGGTAACTTTCAGAATATTGGCAAGGCCAGCCTCAACTATGACCAGGTTGAGCTGAGCAATCTCTTCTTTAAGTTCGGGAGGCAATGATTCCAATATGACATTTAAACTGACGGGCTTTTGACTGAGCGCATCAGCAACCACGTTGGCCTTACCCGGATGGTAATTTATTCCAAGGTCATAATCCTTGACCAACTCAAGCCATCTTCGTTGACGGAGATTTAAATCCGGCTGAGTAAATATATATTTGAGGCTTTTGTGATCGGTAAAAAATTGGCACCTTTTTTTTGATGAGGTAGTGTCTCCAAATTTTTAAGGCATGAACTACCGTGGCCATTTCCAAATCATGTGTGGGGTAATTCCTTTTGTGTGGTCGTAGCTGCCGTGAGGCATAAGCTACTACCTTGCCATCTTGCATAAGTACGCATCCCATTCCTTGCCTGGAAGTGTCGTAGTACACATCAAAGTTGCGGTAGATATCCGGAAGTGTTAATACCGGTGCAGTTGTCAAGCGTTTCTTTAACTCAGTGAAACTTTTCTCATAGTCCGTAGTCCATTCAAACTTCTTATCCTTTTTGAGCAGCTCTGTCATGGGTTTAGCAATCTTGGAAAACCCTTCAATGAAACGGCGGTAGTATCCAGCTAATCCAAGAAAACTCTAGATCTGAGATACGGTTGCGGGCGGCAACCAGTCGAGCACATCCTTTACCTTGCTTGGGTCCACTGCTATACCCTCAGTGGATAGCACATGCCCGAGGAATCCAACTTGCTTGAGCCAAAACTTGCATTTACTGAATTTGGCATATAACTGATGCTCACGGAGTCGTTGTAATACTACGCGGAGTTGTTCCTTATGCTCTTCTTCACTTCTTGAGTAAATGAGTATATCATCGATGAAGACGACCATGAACTTATCGAGGAAGTCCATGAATACTTTATTCATCATGTGCATGAAGAAGGCGGGGGCGTTGGTGAGGCCAAAAGACATGACTGTATATTCATAGAGACCGTAGCGAGTGGTAAATGCAGTCTTGGGAATATCCTCATTTTTAATTTTGAGCTGATAATATCCAGTTCGTAAATCAATCTTGGAGAACACCTTGGCTCCACTGAGCTGATCAAACAAATCATCAATTCTTGGCAGAGGGTATTTGTTTTTGATTGTGACATCATTCAACTGTCGGTAACACACATGCGGAGGCTGCCATCTTTCTTGTCCACGAAAATAGCAGGTGATCCCCATGGTGAGGAGCTGGGGCGGATATACCCTTTTTGGAGCATTTCATCAAGCTGTTTCTTTAGCTCCACTAATTCTGATGACGGCATTCGATAATATTTCTTGTGTATTGGTGTGGTTCCGGACACAAGATCTATTGCAAACTCAAGCTCTCGATCAGGTGGCATGCCTGGCAGTTCTTCGAGGAATACATCAGGAAACTCGCTGACCACCGGAATTAATTCCATTTCAGCTATTGTTGTAAAGACCATTTCCTTGGAGGGTATGCTCCTACGAGCAATAAATTTTGTAGTTTGTCCCTCTTGGCCGGTCAGGTTGACTTCTCGGGTCGCACAATTTATGCACACTTGGTACTGAGTCAGCCAATTCATACCCAAGATAACATCCAACTTATTAGACTCAATAAGTATCAAAGAGGTTGGAAAACGGACTTCGTTGATATTGACCTCCAAATTGCGGCAGACTAGATTGCTTCCGATTAGTGATCCCGGGGTTTGTACCAGCATATTCTTGCCCAACAACAAACAAGGAAATTTGTTTTGGGCAACAAAACTCTAAGAAATAAAAGAGTGGGAAGCCCAGAGTCAAATAAAATTACTGCAGGTATGTTATTAACAGGGAACATACCAATGACGACTTCGGGATTCTCTTGGGCTTCGTCGGCGGAAATGTGATGAACGTATCCCGTGATGTCGTTCGGATTTGGGCATGCCTCCAGATAGTGGACTTGTGGCTTGAATGTAGCATCGGTCCAGTTGTTCTTGGGACACTGCTTGGCATAATGTCCGGTTTGTCCACAACTGTAACAAGAATTGCTGCACAGGCGATTCTCCAGAACTGGGTTGAGCACGTCATTCTTGACTTGGGTGGTGGCCTTGTTAACATTTTGTTGCCAATTGGTCTTGTATGCTACCTAAGTCGGTTGCCAGGTATGAGCCTTCTGCACTGGCTGTATTTCCTTTCTTGGCTCAAACTTGCGTTTGTGATCGTTATGGGTAGGCTTATTATCTGATACAAGCTTGTGTTCCCTTTCAGCAATGAAAGCCTTGTTCACCAGGGTTTGGGAATCTGGGAAATCGAGCATACTGAGAGCACAACGGAGTTGCGGGTTTAATCCACCAAGAAACCTGTCCATCTTTCTTTCCTCAGTGGCCACGTCATATTGAGAGTAACATGACAGGTGATTGAATTTCTGCAAATATTCTCACATAGAGTGACTTCCTTGGAGGAGCGCGAGAAATTCATGCTGCTTAGTCTTCATAATTCCTGTAGGGATGTGATATTTCCGAAATCGCTCCTTGGAACTTGACCAGGTAATTTCTTCATCAGCAGTCCCCATGGCTCTTTCATTTTCCCACCATATGGCAGCAGTGCCTTCAAGATAATGTGTTACAAATGGAACCTTATCCCCTTCATTAGTTCGAGCAACCTCAAGCTTCTTTTCCATAGTTCTCAGCCAATCATCTGCATCCAAGGGATCACTGGCCTGACTGAAACTGGGAGGCTTAGTCCTTTGAAAATCAGATAACTTGGAGTGATGGCTGGGCCGATTTCCATTCTGCCCAACCATAGCTTGAATACTTCTGAATATTTCCATCAGATCATTATTTCGTGTTTCCTCGAACATACATATAATTTTCTCGGTGGTCGCCGTATCATTAAAAAAAAAAAGGGGTGGAACGTACGGCTCGGGTGATTGTCCTGCCTATCGTGCGGAACGCCGAACAGGAGAACCCTCGCGAAGCGGACTCGGATCCTGAACTGACGGGGTTAACTAAGACCTCCGGGTTAAAAGTGACACAACGACGCTGCCTCGAGGGCTCTCCCTCTGGGGTAGGTGGAGGGTGAATCATCGGGGCTACATGAGTGGCGAGGAGTGAAACCCACTCAGCAGGAGCACTAAGTGGACTCACAGTCGCGGTACCCGAGCTACTCGGAGGAGTAATCGGGGAAACATGGATCTAGAACTGGCAGGAATATAGGGAGTAAATCCTACAGATGGTGGAGTAGTGGCTGATCTAGCAGAGACTAAAGCAGAGGCTAAAGCAGTACGGGCACGACTCAGATCACGAGCCAGCTCGTAGATCAGAAGATAGCTAGCAGTGATATAGCGAGAAAGGTGGCTAGCTACACTATCAGACTCCGGATCAATGACAGGGAAACGGACACGACCATTATTGTGGAGAGAAGGATAGTAATGGAAACCTAGGTGGTTCTGCATCCGGACCTCGTTGTAGCGGAGCTCAACAAGTACCTCGAATGCAGTGAACTGGACAGCCTGAGAAGCGGTAGAAGCGTAGCCGCTTCGAGAGGTATGAGTGTAAGAGCTGGAATCGGAACTGGTGTGCAGAGTAACCACGGCGTGATACTCATACAATGAGTCAACTAGGCGCTCCCGGTACACACGATAGACTGGATCGTCACCGTGGGGGTACAGCCGACGCCACACGTTACGAAGGAGATGCGGCGATGTGTACGGCATCAGCTGCAACTGGCACGGATACAACACCGGAGCCATCTACACTCACAACCATTAGCAAGTTAGCATAAAAATAAAATCAGTGCATGCAATGCAACAACCAGCTACAAATGTTACCGACACTCAGCTACAACTCGTATCTAGCGTCCAGTTAACTCGGCTTAGTCTAGCATGGCCTAAAGTCAGCGCGGCTCTGATACCAAGCGTTGTGGCACCCCGGCTCAGAGCAACCGGTTTACCTTGCATTGCCATCCCAGAGACCTTGTCTTCTGGCAACACACAACAACTTGGTACAGAAAAACAACCGCTTTATTCATGCTAGCGGAGCATAGTTTATATTACAACAGTTAGCGAGGCCAAGCGGCACACACGGTGTGGCTGAACAATATGTACATTATTTAGTGAACATAAAGGGGGCCTCGATCTTGAAAACTACGCGGCAGCAGAACGACATCGTAGCGGAACTCCATAGAAGAGGGACGTCGATGTGGACACGATCTAGACTCGGACAACACTCCTTTCCAACGAGACTTTCCTAAAATCTAGCATGACACGCCAGGTCAGTACATTGAATGTACTTGCAAGATCACAACAAGCATAAAAATAATGACAAACAATATCATGATATTTAACCATTTGACAACAATGCAACAATATATCCAACATCCTATGAATATGCTCAAATGGTACTCGCCCCATGGACTGGCTTACCGAACGTGATCATTTCCAGACCACAAATGTGATGATCTCAAAACAAACCCGTGATCCTTACGGGGATCACAACCCGCCCAATACATGGCCCGTGATCCTTACGGCGATCACGACCCGACCAATACATGGCCCGTGATCCTAACGGCGATCACAACCCGACAAATACATGACCCGTGATCCTTACGGCGATCACAACCCGACCAATACATGGCCCAACTCAACACGATGGCCTTACTGCCATCCTTAGTACAAACTTAGTGTGCAAATTTCTTAAGTGTTGACCCATGGTGTACCCTACTTTCGAGCGTTTCCGTAACCGTGGACTCGGCTATCGATAGATTAATACACTCTGCGGAGGTTAGTACACTGTACCCACACTATGGAACCCATGGCCTCACACTCCCATTCGGGTGGACCAACGACATTCCGACGAAACCATTTCATCGTCATGAAACTCTCCCGGCCACTCCGACTCAGTCCCCATCGGGCTAGTCCTGGGTGGCCCCGTGTCTACCTCCAGACACCTCGACCACCATCGTGGCCACGATCCACTCTGGGACCCGGTACCAAAACTTAACTTAACAACGGGCTCACAAGGTTATGCCTTCTTACCGGGCTAGGATACAGCACGCCCATAACCTTCCCTAGATGGAGGCACTGACCAGAGGCACGACAATGAAACGCATTAAGGCCGTCCCATACCGGCAAATGTGGTTGCACTGGGAAAGACTCATTTCAGTGGCACCATGACCCGGTCAACAACATATTCAAGTTGAGTTACTTATCAAGTTCAACTTAAAGTGAAAATAACCGGTGTCACAATGCCATGCCATGCATCACTAACACATGCATCACATAACCATGAAAATCACTAAATCAACTACGCTCCCACGGAGCCATCATCAACTCAAGATACTTCTCTGGTTAAGATTAAACCTCACTTAAACCAGAATCATCTCTAGCAATCTCATCATTTTTCATCATGCAAGAATAATAATAAAACTAATTATTAACCTCCATGACCATATCATTTATTCATTACTCATAACTAAGTTCTTGTTAGCTTATCAACAGAAGTTACTTCAAACTTTCTGTAAATCAAGTATTTTAACATGACAAGCATCTTAACAGAATATACTTTCATATAAATAATTTAAATGCATGAAATATCATAAGTTCAAGTAGGAAAATCCACTACAAGAAATATGTCAACTAGTGACCTTCTCTTAGTGACCTTAGCTGAATTGGTCGTAAATCCACGACCATTTCGCTTGGAAGGGCTCAAACCTTGAATTGCCTTATACCAAATGGTCATAAAGCAGACAAGAGTGGTCCATGACCTTATTTCTACCTGATTACGACCAATATAAATGGTCATGAGGTTGTGAACGTGGATGCATTAATACTTATTGCTATGACTAGGCGCCACCTCATTAGTTTTGCCTATGTGTCATGTCCATGTGTCAATTCTTGCCCTAGGTTGTGAAGCAACCTATATTTCCGTCATTCCCAAAATTCCCAAAAAAATATCATAAATTCTTTGGGTCATATCTTCGTCAAATATGTAAAAATCCTTCCTTGCCTAGTTCAAAAGTAATTATTCATTTTCCTATTCTGGTCACAACAGCACTTTGTGAAGGAAGTGCTATTTATATATCCTTGATTGCCCTCGAAATTTTTGGGCACTCTTTCCTATCCAAATCATTGCCTCATGACAAAATTCAGCTCCATTTCGCTAGCAAATCTTCCTCGGCAAATTTCCAAAGTTTTTGTCCACCTAGAAGCATTATGAAGGAAGTACCTTTTATATATATCCAAATGACATGAAATTTATACAGTTCCTTCATATGCCCAAATTATCACCCTCCTCCAAATTGCAGCTCAGTCAAATCATCTATGTGAGCCCAGGTTCAATTTATATTTTATGGCCAGATTGGCACGTTGCAAAGCAAGTGTTATCTCGACCCCTCCCATTACCCGCAAACTTTTTGAGCACTCTTCCATACCCAAATCATTGCCACATGATAATATTCAGCTCCATTTTCCTGGTAAATCTTTCTCATGAAATTTCCAATGTTTCTACCTTGAGAGAAGCTTTGTGAAGTAAGTACTAGCTGGGCTTACCCAAATGATCTGAAAATTTACCAGCGCATGACCATACCTATGTAACTTAGATACACTAAATTTGAGCTCATTTCATTCATCCAATTTCTCTCGCTAATTTTCCCAAGTTTCTGTCCAGAGAAGAGCATTGTGAAGGAAGTACCACTTCGGCATGTCTAAATGGTAACAATTTTCTACAGTGCTTTCCTATGCCCAAATAACCATCATCCACCAAATTTCAGTTCAATCCATTCATTAGTTTGAGCCCAGCTTCAACATTCATATTTTTTTCCAGTGTGGTACTTTGCAAAGCAAGTACCACCTAGGATCCTCCTTTTGAGCTGAAAATTTGTGAAGATGATCATGATCATCCTCAGCCAAAACTCAGGCCCATTGGCCATGTGCATTTCCCGTACCGCCAATCAAACACTTGGCTGCTAATTCATTTTTAAGCATAGGCCGGTCTCCTCGTGATTCTTCTGTTGTAATTTTCTTCCTAGCACCTACCTGGGGAGTGCCCAACCCACTAGACATGCCTAGGCCTCCCAAAACGCATGTCAACGCCAAGGTCACGCGGTGACCACGCGGCGGGCATGCGAGTTTACGGCTTTGGAGTTGGGGCCCTAGGCCACCAACCAAACCTCGACGTATCGCCACCAAACCATGTATTTATGCTTAAATAGATACTTATGTAACTAGAAATGATTTTTGGAAAAAATAAAGAGCAAACAATAAGGTAGCTGCAGTTCAAATTTTACCCGCTTCCAACTGAATCGGCGGAAATTAGTCTTTTTCACTAGAGGTGGATCAAAGCTTTTGACACCCAACCATTTGGTCAATTTTGAATTAAATATGGCCTAGTATTTTATAAAATTTATTAGGTCCAATTTTGCAACAAATATATGGTAGGTCCTTCACAAAAAAAACTCATTTCGGGCACTCGAAAAATGGAAAATGAATTTTTCGTGCAAAGAAAATGAAAACTCCCTTAGACAACATTGTTTGGAATTCCCAGATGCACGCTTGTGCAAAATATGAGATCATTTGAACAAACTATGCCATGAATGTGGCCATAAGATTGATCATTTGGCTTGAAAGCCATGAATCTTCATGCATGATAGCTCATTTCTGGGAATACTTTTTTAAAATAATTGCCGTATTACAAGTTTATTATTTTTTCTGGTAACTTGGTCACACATAATGACATAATGCGAAGGTTTTCCAATTTTTTGAATTTTTTTGGATTTTTCATGCCCGTTTCAAAATGCGGTCAAAACGGCGGGAATGACCGTTCCTAGCTAGTGGTTGAATATTGGAATTTTTTGGTGTTTCTCTGATTAAATAGATACTTATGTACCTAGAAATGATTTTTAGAAAAAATAAAGAACAAACTATGAGGTAGCTGCACTTCAAATGTTACCCGCTTCCAGCTGAATCACCACAAATTTGTCATGAATGTGGCCATAAGATTGATCATTTGGCTTGAAAGTCATTGATCTCCACACATGATAGCTCGTTTCTGAGAACACTTTTTTAAAATAATTATCATATTACAAGTTTATCATTTTTCCTAGTAACTTGGTCACATATAATGACACAATGCGAAGGTTTTCTAATTTTTTGATTTTTTTTGAATTTGTCATGTTCATTTCAAAATGTGGTCAAAACGCCGGGCATGATCATTTGTAGCTAGGGGTTGATTCTTGCAAATATTTTGGAGTATCTATGAAGAAAAAGATACCTTTGTATTTAGAAATGATTTTTGAGAAAAATAAAGAGCAAACTATGAGGTAGTTGCAGTTCCAATTTGACCCGCTTTCAGCTAAATCAGCAGAAGTTTGTCTTTTTCATGAGAGGTGGATAAAAACTTTTGATACCCAACCATTTCGTCAATTGTATGTTAAACATGGACTACTATTTTATAAAATTGATGGAGTCCAATTTTGCAACAAATATTTGATAGGTTCTTCACCAAAAAACATTTTTGCCACTCAAAAAATGATTAAATATAGCTAGAAAGATCAGAAATGCATACAAATTGGTGCTCATCCATAAAATGTGGTTTAACTTTAGTGAAATTTGTGTGGTGCCATTTTGTAAAATATTTTTGATAGCTGCTTCACAAAATCCCTTTATTTTTAGCACTTGGAAACATTTTAAATCACAGACTTTTCAAACCAATCAGAACTATTCGTGGATCACCCCTTTAGCCGATCTGAACCGTCCACGCTTGGTGAATCCAACGTCTCTCACTTGGTCTCAGCAGCCCAAACAAAACCCTAGCAACCCCCGGCCGCCTCTCTCTCCCCCTCTCCCCGAAAACACACCCGCCGCTGCCTCTCTCTCCCTCTCTCCCCGATCCAGAATCTCGCCGCCCAGTCGCAGCGCTCACCATCCGCCCCAACCTCGCCACCGACCAACTCCTCTCCCCCAACCCCGCCGCCGCCTTCTCTTACCCTAGCACCGTCGCTCCAAACCCTCACCTTGGGAGGGGAAGGCCCCAGATCCAAGCCAGCATCTTCTCTCCCAAGGGAAGGGAGGGAAGGGAGGGAAGGGAAGGCCGCAGATCGAGATCCACATCGGCATCGGCGCGCCTTCGTCGACCTGGCCCGTGACGTACCAAGGTCCTCCATGGAGGTCCGACCCGGCTTTATCCCGTGTCCACCAAGGTCCTCCATGGCGTCCCGCGCCGGCATGCAGCACCCTACCCTACCACCCCTTCCCTCCGGCCAGATCCACCTCGAGCGCTCACCCACAACCTCTCCCCGTGGCTAGGGTTACGGGGGCGGCGGCGGCGGCTCCAACTCTGGTGCCTCTGCTTCGTCCTCTCCCTCCCTCCCACATGCATCTCCACCTTATGGACGGTGCTCCTGCGCTCGGTTGCTACAGGACTGACGTGCGCGGCGCCTCCCTCGGGCGGCCTCCTCCACCGTGTGCGTGACGGAGGTGGATGGCCGTCCCGCAACCGCGGTGGCGCCTGTCGACGGCGTCGACTACACAAAACTCCCATGGTGAACATCACCCCCTCTGGCTCCCTCCTCTCTCTTCTCAAGTTTGTGGCCTTCGTGCAACAGCAGTACCATGCTATGATTCATGGCCATCAAGTCATTTTTTGTGTTCTACCAGTGTTATGCTTTGGCCCAATTGCTACAATCAAATGACTTTGTGCTACATACTATAATTGATGCTAGGCGCTATCACCTCTGCATATTTAGATCCTGCCTCTCAGATTTGCCATTCTAGTACGTGTTTATATGCAGCGTACTTGTAGCCTGTTCGCTGTGACTTTGTTGTAGCTGGTGGTTTCATTGATCCATGCCTAAATTAGTTGCTTAATGCCCCTCTTTACTATCAAATGTAAAATACCCTGATTGGATTATTAATACAAATGTGAGGATATTTCTGCCAAAAGAAAAAGAAACATTGCTGATGTGATAACGCCCAGTTTTGAGATGCAAGTGATGTTGATTCTGTTCATCAAGGTATGTTTAGTTGATTCATATTTCTCCTGTCCTTGTGCAGGGGAAGTTTTCATCCTTTCAGCAGAGCAGAAGGGCTTCACTTCATCGTACCAGCCAGGAAAGGTGCGTGGTGGTTGCAAGCCATGGAGGGGAGGCGGTCCTGTTCAACATCGGCTAATTGAACGCAAATCATGCGGCTTGTTGCTTGCCTAATTGAACACCTGCTGCTGCTACTGCGACACTGTCGCTGGGCTGTCCAGTGGGTCGCGCCTGCTTACCTGGCAGCAGTGGCGGCAGCCTGTATGGGCACCCTGTATGATATTCTGTGGCCCTCTTTAGTTCAACTAAATGAACTGAATTTTCAGAAGTCACATAACTTTTGAAAATTTAGTTTATTTGGTTAGATGATCTTTGTTCATAACACAGGCTTATTTTAGCTCTTTTAGTTCATTTATTATTATTATTATCACTTGAATGTCTTTGTTATAATAAAGCACAGCGGTCATGTATGTACGTGCATATAGTGTTATTCTGCAGCTAGTTGTATATGTGGTGCAGTTGTGCAGAGCTACTAGTCGTGCTTGGTACTTTAGTATTATGCTTTCCTTTGTACTGGGTATATTATTTTCTGCTACTAATCGACAAACGCAATAATTAAAGAGAACCAAACTGCTTCTGTTGACTTCCGCTACATCGTTTCTACTTGTTTGTGTGTAAAACCATTCTTAAGCCTGAATGGTACTTTTCTTGTTTTTGTCAATTTTGTTCCTATGAAAAATCTGCTCTCTTTAGCTCATGCTCGTTACCTCCTCCCCTCATGTTTCACAGGAAGATGATAAACCTTTTTAAGATCAAGGGGCAGAAGAAGGAAGAGGCGGCCAACTCAAATGGCGGGCCTCCTGTTAAGAAGCAAAGTCCAGGTATATGTCTATACCTGACCTCAAGGTTTAGTAGCTATTGTCCTGCTCATGCTCCTGTTTGGTTGAGGGTGTTGATGAAATGGTAGGGTTAATTAAAGGGTTCTTGGTTAGCACTCCTTTTAAGTTTAGTTGATTTTCTCACTGTCTATCATCATGGCTTAAGTTTGGTTGTTGTTTTGAAATTTACACGGCTTAGGTTTTAATAAATTGGCATGTTCATGTTAGTTGTTATGGAGTAAATATGATAAGAACAGTGGCAATTGAGCAACACCACTACTAGTATAACTCAGCTTTATTTACTAATCAGTAGGTATCTAGTACTAGTAGATTCAGAATATGCAGTCCTAAAAATTAAAGGGAGCAATAGTAAATGAGTTAAACAAAAATATTCGTCTGCAAATGTCGGTTTGTGTTCGATTTGATTTGGTTTGCTCTGTTGTTGAAGCTCCTCTTTGCTCTAACCATTTTCGCACCAAATGTAGAATGTTCTGTTTTTATTAAGCCCTGATGTTTAGCCCCGATTAGTCTTCTTATTTAGCCCTGATGTTTTAATTTATGGAGTTGTTACTTCTTTGGTAAGATTTATTTCCTTGTTGTAGGCATAAGAATAAGCTGATATGAACATAATAATGATACTCTGCATGCTATGAGTAAAGTGCTCTATTTTCTTGCGTCACCTTGTATGAATGAGTATATCGTCTGAACTATCTGGGGAACAAAAATCATTGTATTAGCTGAATTTGTGTTATCATTCTAAAGAACTTGTCCTTTTTTTGAATGTTCTGTTCATAATATATTGGCTCCAGTGTTTTGATTCTTCTCTTCTGATTCATGTAACAGGGCAACGGCCGAAGGCATGATGATAGTTCTATTGCTGTCCTAGTGTAGCGAAGGTGGCTAGTCGACCATGGCCGCGTAGTTAGTCATGCATACAGTTTCATCTAACTGGAGCAGGAGCCTAGTTTGTGCTGATTGTCAATTCTCATTGTGATTGTCCCTATATCTGTGTGACTGATTGTATTTGTATCTGTGTTATTACACTAGTAGAGCTTGTAACTGTGTCATGACAGAAGGAGCCCAGTATATCTGTATGGCTGTGATTGATTCTCGCTGTTGTTATTTGCAATATTACTTGTGTTTTCTGTCTGTTCTTATTTAACAAGGTTATTTATTTCTGTCAAATTGTCAAATTGTAATATGAATAATATGATGCTACCAAAAGGGTCCCACTTTAATAGAACCTGGCAACCAGGACCCGTTTAACTAGTGGACCCTTCTTTTGGGAAAAAAAGAACGTTTAGACAAAAAGGCCACAACCCAACAATAAAAAGGTTGCAATGTTGGGCTTGGCCCAAGAAGCTGATAAAAAATTGATAGAAAAAATATATATAAAGGCCGAATTGTTGGGCTAGGCCCATGTAGAACACCGAATTGGACCGGGCTGAATCTTATCCACGTCAGCTTGCCACGCTGGATCCTACGTGGTTTGGGGAGGTTGCTAGTGACCAAAAATTTGGTTAAAGAACCAACGACCTTTTACATATCAGAAAGAAGGTCGTTAATTTCAGTTTATGACCGCCAGCTTTTGACCTTCTGTGTCGCAAATGAAAAACAATGACCTTTCAGTGACCAATAGTGGTGGTCGCAAGTTGACATATTTCTTGTAGTGATCACAAATACTGAAGTGGCACTATGAAAATGCTATTGTGGCTTGCCTTAGTGCTGATGAGGTTCACAAATCTCCTGGTGATCCTCAAGTCAAGCTTGCTCTTCTGAAAATAAACAAAACCACAAAAAGAAAACATCAAGAAACCTTCTGAAAATTACCAGAAAATCTAGACAGCGAGGAAAAATCCCATCTTTTGGGTGCTGTTAGATTTTTGGACAAAGAACACAATGCAAAAAGAATCAATGCATTTGGACTTCTATATAAAAATTTATAGCAGTTTGAAGTTTCCTGGATTTAAATGAATTTGAAATAAAAATTAAACAAACTGGGGGGTGACATCGAAGGCGTAAACGTCCAGGGCGCCACCACTCATACCGCTTCACGCACGTAATGAGTGGCTGACTAGCGGGCCCCGCTAGTCAGGCCAGAAGGAGGGGAGAGGGAAACAGAGGGAGGCGGCGCTTCGCCGGAGCACACCCCGGCGACGAGGCTTCTTGGGGTCAAACAAGAGGGGGGGATCGAAGGAGAAGAAGGTTGCGCACCTGCCCGTACCTGTAGCGTAGCTAGAGGTGACCGGACGGCGTCGGAATCGTCCTCTCCCGCAGAGGAAGAGGATGGAGGTCGCCGGAGACGAAGACGACGGCGGCTTGGGGCGGCTCCAGGGGCTCCAGCGGGGTGGAACGGCCTCACCGAAGAGTGGCGGAGGCCCTGGCAGGGTCGCTCTGGCCTGGGAGGGTGGGAGCTGCGGGGATGATCCGGAGGGGATCGCCGGCGAGCTCGGGCTTCGGGACGGCAGCCCGTGGCCTGCCCGGCCGGGCTGCAGCTTCTACTGGCTCGGGGAGGGTGTGGGAGTGGCTGTCGGTGCTCCAAGAGGCTGGGGGTGGCGGTTTTTATAGGCGGGCGGCGAGGAGGGTTTGGGCTCCGCCGAAGGACACTCGTCCACCGCGCCCGGCAATGAACGGCGCCAAAGAGAGAGGGAGAAGACGACGGAGGTCACACAAGAACTGTTTTCGGGCGCGGACGAGCATAGGAGCGAGGGGGAAAGCGACGAGCACAGTGCACCATGCACTGTGTCGTTGGCCAGACCATGCCCGTGCTCGCTGCGGTGAGCTCCGGCGTCGGCGAGCGCCGGGGGGGAGTTAAGGGGGTGGAGACGAGGATGGTGGTGAGGCTTGGCATGCTTTGGCCGGCTGGGCAGCGAGCACGCGCTCAACAAAGCGCTAGGCGGCACGCAGAGCACGTGTTTTGCATGCCAGCATGCTCGGACGAACGCGGTCACCGCGTGAACCATGACATTAGGCCACCCTGAGCACTAACCATGATGTCTGGCGTGTAGTCCTTAGTAGTTTGAAGTGTTACCACGGTTAGGCTTGGATCCAGGTGCAGTAGAAATAGATTTGTACTGCTGGCAAGTTTCTGGACAGTAACTTTGGAGATTTATTGTGGTCAAACCACTGGGAGTTAAGGGCTGACCTTTGGGGTTTTACTTACACTTACTAAGGTAAATAGGCACAAGAAAAACCAGCTGCAATGGAGCAAGTAATAAGGTAGTTGTTGTAGAAACTACCATTTCTGTCCAGAAATGATTTTATTTTCTGTAGCCAAAATATTCCAAAAAGTGGTGAAATATTTTTGCTCAGAAAGGTGCCCTAGGTTCCAAAGAATAATTGGGATTTTTCTTAGGATTTTTGGGGCAAGAAAAATTAGGGTTGCTTTGGAGCACAAAGGGCTAACTAGGGTTTTGGAGGGTAAAATGAATATTTTTCATTTAAGAAAAATATTCCAAGCAATATTTTGGGTTGAACCAGAGGTGAAGTGATGGTTTTGCGGAGGAGAGGGAGCACTTGGGTGAAAATCAAAGAGTACCCAAGTGGTTAAGTCCAAATGAAATGATTCAAAACCCCAAATTCAAAACCAACTCAACTGAAAACCATGCAAAGAAAAGAGGGCAAAAGCCAGACTGTCACAATATTGCTCATATCATGCATATGGTGTCTTGCATTGCCATGCCATCTACTTATATTAGATATGCTTTTTGTGAATGCCTCCGGTTTGATTTCTATATCAGATATGTGAATTATGCAATGCCATGTTTTTCAGCCAGTTATCATATATGTGAATTATGCACCGCCATGGAGCCATGCATCATATATGTGAATTATCTCATGCCATCTTTTTTTTCATTACGTATTCCATTTGTCGACAATCTGTGTATATTGAACTACTCTTCATGTGTATCAGCCATTTGAGCCGGTTATGGAAAAATCTGGAGTGAAAAAAGGTCTTCAGAGCAGGCAATGGTACCTGTTGAAGCATATATCTCGATGGTTACAGGGAGCTCCTCAGAGGAGGATTCAGAGACACATGACCAGTCCTATATCCCACCTGAGGTGTATGATCTATGTTGCAATGTTTATATTTCTCATATGATGCATATGGTGTCTTGCATTGCTTAGTTTAGACATCATATGCACAATATTGAATTCTATCTGCTTAGTTTAGAGATCATACATGCGAGTGCCAGCTGCTTAGTATATGAATCAATTATGTCAATTATATCATGCCATCCTGTATACTTAGACAACATGTATGTGAATTATTTCATCCCAACCTATTTTAGAAATACATCATATAGTTTTGTCATGTCATCCTGTTTAGGTACTCGTCATATGTTGAATTATGCCATTATATCCTGTTAAGTTATCCATCATATATCTGAAACTGTGTCATGCTATCATGTTTAATTAGGCATCATATATGTGAAATTGTGTCATGCTGTCATGTTTGGTTAGACAACATATATGTGAATTACCACATCTGTCTATCATACAATGTCTATACGTTCAATTTCTTTTCTTGTTTATCAGCCATTTGAATTGGAGGGGGTGATGGCAGTATCTAAGGGAGCAAAAACCCGTTCTTCACAAAAGACAGTGCTACCCGTCGAAGCAGATAGAACCATGGTTGTACTGGCCCACAAACTAGCCCCACCACACATAATCGAGACTCTTCCAGATTGCACACTTACACCGTTGGGCAGAGAACCAGCTACAACCCATCTAACTGCAACCCCAGCGGATAGTAACCCACTTCTAGTTGACAAAGCACCATGTCCACCACAACATACCCCCACACAAGCAGTTTGTAAAGCTACTGCAGTGCCCAAACCACGAAGACCACCACAGCTAACCCAAACTCCACGTTTAAAGCAGAAGAGCAACTGTTCTCAGGTCAGATTCCGTAGCTATGGTCCATACTCCTTTGCTGTTGCATCACTGTATTTACTCACACCAACTACTTTTAAACCTATTTCTTTAACTGGATTGCTGTTCTAACTTCTTGCTCTATGTTGATTTCAGTTTAAGTTGTATAAACAGTTATGTTCTCATGTGATGCACATTACAAGTGCTGCCAATGCTATGTAGTTTCTCACACTTATATTCTGTCTATGCTATTGTGTCTTAAAAATATATGAGTTGAACTGTGTCTCTATCTTGATTAGGGAACATAAACTAGAATGATATGGACAATACAATGACCATAGTACATAGATATATGTTTGTTTCATGTTGTTATCTTGTCCACGTTACTACTAAACCGGTTTACCAAAATGAGTTTCGTATACTACAAGCTAAATATGTGATGTGTCTGCTTGTTTCTCTTGTAGTATGCAAACAGAATATTGGAGAAGAGCACCCCACTATGCAATGGTAGAGAAAGTAATGCATATAAGGTTCAAGATAGTGAGACAACCCTGTTGGTCTCCAAGAAAGGTGATAAAAACGATCTTGTAGAAAGTGAGACAACCCCACAGTCCCACGTTGATGTAGTGTTCGAGTTACTGGCCAGTACCGCCGGCACAAGCTCTTCGAACTCGCTGCCTGAATCACTTCAGCTTCTTCAGTCTCAGCTACAAGCTGAAAGGCATCAGTCAGCTGTGCTGCGGCAAGAAGCCGAAGGACTGAGGAAGTCCCTGCAGAATTCAGATGTGTACTTTCTTGTGCAACAGCAAGCGCTGGAGGATTTAATCGCCAAACAAGAGAAAGTTAATAAGCTTGCTAAGCATCTTGCCAGCATTATGGGTACCCAGGATATTGTTTCTAGAACTCTTCTGAAGTGGTTTCAGTTCTGGACTTGTTTTGCCGCGGTGTTTATATGATGCTTTGTTCCCTATATTTGCACTGGTGGCGAACTATGATGCCCAGTGGATGTAATATCACTACAACAAAAGACACATCCGTGACATTTTGGGCCGAACGAATTTTTTTCTGTCATACATATGACACTTCTATGATGATAATTGTGACAAAACCCGGTATCATCATAGATGTGGTGGGTCCTACTTCTATGACAAAAAATCATGACAGAAAATGGGCTTTTCGTCTTGGGCGGGCCGGAGACGCAGCTGCATGACATTCTTTGGGCTGTCCATTGTCGGCGTTCTGGGAACGGGGGTCCCCAGACTTGCCTGCCCGCAGCCCGCGGCGTGGCTCAAAGGGGGGCCCAGCACGGCCCATCTTCACCAACACACACCCAAGACCCTCGCGAGGGGCCAAGCCTCGCGGGGCGGACGACGCGAAGCTTCCGCAGGCATGGCCTCGTCAGGCTGGCTCGCAAGGAGGCGGAGAGATCAAGGCGGGGTACCTCACGAGGTGCCCATGACGCAAGCCATGACAACTCAGGGCGCCAGGCGGGTGCCAGCCCGCGCAGCGTCCTCCTTTCCTCTTTGGTGCAAAGGGGGCAAGCGCAGCCGCGGAGTACCGAGGCATCAGGAAAAGGTTGCCATTTTGGTGCAACGAGACCAAGACCAGGAGGACTACGAGACGGAGGTCACCCTGGAGCCCAAGACGACGTCATCACCAGAGCTTTGCGCAGGCAAAGACTACTTTTGTCAGGATAGCTGATACTTGCTGTCCCCCTTCAAATTAGCCCGCCATTGTTGGCTCCCTTCCCGCTCAATATTTGGGGAGAGGACCAGGGCCTCTATAAATAGGACCAGCCACCCACATAGCTGAGGGGGAGGACGAAAAAGAGGTAGGAAGGCAGAGGCTCGTTAGAAGGGTCGGTAAAGGGAGAGCAGAGAGAGAGAGAAAGGTGGCTGAACTCCTCCCAGCAGTTCATCGCCTCAGCCAAGAACAGACCCTCACGAGGCTGTTCTTCCTTGTATTGTTCATCATCATCAGCCCAAGAGGCAATCCACACACCACACACTGGAGTAGGGTATTACACCACAACGGTGGCCCGAACCAGTATAAACCCTGCGTCTCTTGTGTTGTTCTTTCCTTAGTTCAGATCCTAGCATGGCGGAGGGGTGCAGGTAGGTAGGAGGCGAAATCTCCGCGCGCACCCCAGTGTTCGAACCTCAAGGGTCTGCCAGAACCCGAAATCCGACATCCATGACGGAAAAAACTGTGGTAGAAGCGACAGCGAGGAAAATTTCGGGGAGTTCCCGGTTACGGTGGGAGGTCGGCGGCCGAGCGATGCACGTTTCTCTCGTACACGTACACTCGTGTGTGCGAGGCGTTGGCTCTAACTAAACCCGAGCGAGGTGTTGGGCTCTAACTAAACCCGAGCGATTGCACTGCAGGCTACGCGTTACTAAACCCGAGCGATCGATCGATGGCTGTTAACTGAACCCGATCAAGTGATTCCTTCGCTACTGCTGCTAACTGAAGCCGATCGATTGGAGGAACAGTGAGCGTTGCGGGGGGTTTGGATGAACAGTGAACGGTGGCGTTGCCTCTGGATGAACAGGACCCCTTGGTGTGGAGGGCTGGATGAATAGTAGACGGTGGAGGGGTGCCCGTGGAGGGGTTGTTGAACAGGAGCCGGTGGAGTAGCGCACGGTGGAGGCTGGATGACCAGGAGCCCGTGGAGGCTGGAGGAGGTCGACGGTAGCCCGTGGAGGCTAGAGGAGGTCGACGGTGGAGATGAACAGTATCCCGTGGAGTCCCGTTTTGCGGTACGCCACACCCCTCCCGATGAACAGGACCCCCGTTTCGACCGTCGCGCTCCAACACAAGTTCGTTTCGTCCGTTTTGCGGTACACCACACCCCTCCCGATGAACAGGACCCCCGTTTCGATCATAGGAGGTCCGTTTCGTCCGTTTTGCGGTACGCCACACCCCTCCCAATCAACAGGACCCCTGTTTCGACCATAGGAGGTCTGTTTCCTCCGTTTTGCGGTACGCCACACCCCTCCCGATCAACAGGACCCCGTTCCGAACATAGGAGGTCCGTTTCCTCCATTGTGCGGTACGCCAGGCCTCGTTTCCATCGCCTGTTCCGTCCAAGCCCTCCCGATGAACACGACCATGCATTCCGTTCCGACCCAACCGGTTGGCTCCCACGCGTTCCGTTGCCTCCCGATGAACACGACGCATTCCGTTGCCTCCCCATGAACACGACGCATTCCGTTGCCTCCCCATGAACACGACGACGACGCTGTTTCTCCATTCCGACCCAGCCATGTTCACGAGCCCTGGCCGTACGTATGCATGAGTAGGCGTTCGAGACCCCGCCCGTATGTACGTACGTGGCCGTATTTTCTTTCTTGCACCTTGGCCGCTGTACATACATGTACGTGCTACGTGCTCGCCTCTACTACGACACGTACGCGCCTCTACTACGACACGTGCACGCCTCTACATCGACCAGTATATATGTACGTACACGTTCGTGTCTAGAATGACAACGCTACGTACGCTTCGACCAGGTGGGTCCCGACTGTCAGGCACTTCCATGTGTGGGAAGATGTAGCTGGTGGGTCCCAGCAGTCAAGGGGGCGAATCGCTTTTTTTGCCCAGACGCACTTCCTTGTGTGCGAAGATGTTGCGGGTGGGTCCCAGCAGTCAGGGGGCGAATCGTTTTGTCCCGGACGCACTTCCTTGCGTGCGAAGATGTAGCTGGTGGTCCCAGCAGTCAGGGGGGCGAATCATTTTTTGCCCGGACGCACTTCCTTGCGTGCGAAGATGAAGCTGGTGGGTCCCAGCAGTCAGGGGGAAACATTTTTTCCATGAAATACAGTGGCCCGTCCGGTGGGTCCCAGCTGTCAGGTGGAGGAATCATTATTTTCCACGTAATAAGGAGGCACTTCCTTGCTGCGGCCGTGGACCCAGCTGTCAGCCTCTCCACGTACAGTCCACGTCCGATGGAAGTCGTTCCTTGACCACGTTGACCAGGCCGCGCCGACAGCACCACGACGGTGGACGACGACGAGGCCTAGGAAGGGGACAACGTGGAGCCGGGGAAGATGCGGCAGTGGAAGCCCGCGCGGAGAGGAGTACGAGAGTTCACTGGTTCGGCTGCGGTGTGAGTCTGCCGTCGCCGCAGGGCCTGGCCAGCGGTGGGAATATTAGGGGGCGGTGAGGCCTCCGCGGCAGCACAGCCGGCCATGGGAGGCAGGAGCATGCGGCACGACCGGCGCTGCTTTGGGCGGCTGGAGCAAGAAGACCAGAGGTTGAAGAAGCACTACGGCCGTTGGATGGACATCGTACGGTCACTGGAGCTAGAATCGTTCATATTGACTAAGTTGACAAAGCCCTCCATCCCCGTCAACTTAGTTGGCCCACAAGTCATCCTCCCACTATGGTGGGTTCCTGCTAGCAGGGGGGTATTCATTTTTTTGTGCGTAATAAGGAGGCACTTCCTTGCGTGCAAAGATATAGCTGGTGGGTCCGACATGTCAGCGGGGGGAATGTTATTTTCGGCGAAATACAGAGGCCCTTCCGGTGGGTCCCAGCTGTTAGGTGGAGGAATCATTATTTTGCTCGTACAGTCCAGGGCCGATGGATGTCGTTCATTGACCATGTTGACTAGGCCACGCCGAGAGCACCATGGCGGTGGACGACGGCGAGGCCTAGGAAGGGAACGACACGGAGCCAGGGAAGACTCGACAATGGTTTCCCACGCGGTGGGGAGTACGAGGGTTTACTGGTCCGGCTGCCGTCGCCGGAAAATAACAGGAGGTGTGGGTGAGTAGAGGAATGGCCTGACCAGCAATGAAGTAGGGTGGGGCGATGCGGCCTGTGCGGCAGCACAGTCGGCCACGGGAGGCGGGAGCAGGCAGTCCCACCGGAGCTGGTTTGGGCGGCTGGAGCAAGAAGATCAGATATTGAAGAAGCGGCAGGGCCGTTGGATTAACATCCAACGATCGCTGCTGCTAGAATCGTTTGTGGACTAAGTTGACAAAGCCAAAGTACACGTCAACCTAGTAGACCCACAAGTCAACCTCCAAATCTGTCCCAAACAGCATATAGCCCGAAATTTCTAGCCAGATTCAAATTAATTTTAAATCTAAATATACCTTAATTTAAATTCAATGAAATTTTACCCGCACAAAAATAATGAAATTTAAAATATGAAAATCTGAAAGAAAACAGTATTTTGGAACTAATTGCCTGTTTGCTGTATTTTTTCATTTTACAGCCCATTTATTATTACTTATAGCCCATTTCTTATTACTTATAGCCCATTTCTTATTACTTATAGCCCATTTTCTGGGCAAAATGCATCCCTCCTCGTCTTGAAAGATTTCCGGCCCAGCAGGGCGTACAAAAGCAAGTAGGCCTACGTTGGTTATTCTGCAAAAAACCAAATAGCTGGCTAGCCATTTTCAGAAAGGAAAAAAACAAACTGGGCTGGTCATGTGCTAAACATATGAAATAAAAGCCTGGGCTAGACGGGCCATGGATCCCGCACAACCGAGTTGATACCCTTCTCCGTCCCGAAAAAACAAAATTACTGCGCGCGCTGCTGGGTCCCTACTGTCATCCTCACCATGTACAGTCATATCCTTATTCCTCTCAGTTGTTGACCATGTTGACAACACCAGAGGGCGGCACCACGGCGAGCGAACCAAGGCGGAGGACGATGGTGAGGCCTCGGACGGGAACGAATAGGAGCCAGGGAAGATCACAACCAGCCGTGGGAGGCGGGAGCAGGCGGTCCCACCGGCGCTGGTTTGGCTTTGGCGGCTCGAGGAAGAAGAGACTGAAGAAACGCGACAGACATTGAATGTCAATCCAACGGTCAAGGTTGGCACAATCGTTTGTTGACTAAGCGGACACCAAGTAGCATACTTTCTTATATATAGGAAGAAAACTGCAAGGAAAATGCGTTCGTCTGCCGTCCAACTCACAGGGAACGTTCGCCACATAAGTGACTAGCACCCTTGGTTTTCAACCGAGAGGTCTTGGGTTCGAGTCCCAGGAACTCTCAATTTTGTCCTCCTTCCTTCCTCACAAAAAAAGGGAAAGAAAATCAAAGACTTGGGAAGGCGTACAGAACAAGCTAGTGTACTAGTAAAGAGACATTGCCGAGTTTTAGAAAAAAGAAAGACGTGCTCCTGTAGCTGGCTCAAATCCAAACCTAGACTATGACTATATATGGTGCTATGCTACTCTGCAAGTAATGAAACTGACATATCCAACGTTCGCTTCTCCTCTTCTCTACTTACTCTGCCTAGCATTAGAAGCTCTGGCCGCAGCAACCATGTCCGCTGGCTGCTCGTCCACCTGCTCTTCAGCAGGCAACAACCAGATATGCGCCAAGTCGCCACCCGTACCATCGCCTGTGGGTCTCATCACACCCCCGCCGGCACGTGCACCGCAGCCGATTGCTCGTCGCAACCCGTTGTCGTTGGTGTGGTGCCACTGCTGCAAATCCCGCAGAGTCATCAGTCGCATCTCAACCACAATCCGCAACCCTGGCCGAGTCTTCTACAAATGCCTGAATCATGGGGTAATAATATGTTTAAGTGTTGTTCTGCTGCTTTCAGTTGTTGATTTTTTTAATAGTTTGGTTGATGATCTTCCAATTTGATTCGTGCAGAAAAGGAAAGATTCGTGTGATTTGTATTTCTAAGAAGTTGCTGATGTGGGGGAATGCAACTACGCTGATTATTTGGTTAGCCGAGGAATCCCAATACTAACAGGTTGGGGTGTTGGACAAGTAACTGAAGGAACGGCAGAAGAGGAAGATGCAGAGCAGAAGGTTAAAGATGCAGTTCCTCTGATCATGGCCAAGCAACAGCTGCTGAACGGCCTTGATAGCAATGAGGAGATGAAAGAGCTTGTGAAGATAATGGGAAAAATCTATGTGCTCTGTAGGATGATTGTCTCTTTATTTGCAGTGTATGTAGCACTCGTGATGTATTCAGTGGCTACGACATGAGCACTTTGCTGAAACTAGTAATGAATGAAACCTGTGTAGCAGGCTGGGCGTAGTGTTGTGAACATCTAATGATTTCTATTAACGGAAATCAGGGGGTATCCCCTTTTGCTCATATAAATAAATAAATAGCAGAGGCCCTGTCGGGTCAGCTTTGTTCTCATTCGAAGACGTCGAGCAAATTGCATTCCAACAACAAACTATGTCATCAAATTCAAGTTTCACAGCCAAATATGAGTACAACTAAACAACAATGTCATCATGTTTTAGTTGTCATACAATCACCAAACACAAATCAGCATACATGACAAGTGATGTTCTCACAGCAAACTACTAAACAACATGTTCATCAGGTTTCAATTGTCATAGCAAACACAATTTCACACAGTAGATAAAAAACGCCTTATGACAGGCAAATACGACAAAAGCAATGTAATCATCATCCGCAGCAGCAGCGTCAACATCTTCGCCATGTGTATCAGTCTGAATCGTAATTCCCCATGGTGTCATCTTCTTCTTCGTCGTCCTCAACGTCCTCGAACGTTGGCTTCTTCTTGATCAACTCTTGTATGTCCACAGCACGACAGGCAATCTTTTCACCGACGTCATTGACGTGATGGTTCTCAAAGATATTAGGAACATCTGTGTTATCTTGTACATCAGGAGTAGTGTAAGCATCATCTTATTGTGCAACTTCATTAAACGAATTCCTCTGCTCAAACCTTTGCAATACTCTCCAGTCATCGCTACATGCAAATGTGTCTTCAAAGAAAAATATCTGTGTTGCTTGATTTGCCAAAATAAAAGGCTCGTTGGTCTGGTACGCCGCCTTGACATTTATGGATTTGAAATAATCATCAGCTCTGGGTTTTGCGATCCTGGAAAACAGGTTATACCAATGACAGCACAACAGAACCACACACCGATGATCCTCGAAACTAGAGATATACTTCAACTGAACAATGTCTGTTATGTTAGCATGCATTTCAGTTGTCTCTTTGTCATACGTATCCGTGCTCATGACGGCACTGTATTGTGTCTTCCTGCCTTCGTCTCGTGCAAGGGTGTTGTAGCGCACATCTCCAACAACGCAAGATTCATAATGTCTTACCCAAGTATCAGGACCCATTGCTAGTGAGTAAAGGGCATCATCAACTGCCTGCCCATCCTCCTGCATCTTCTTAACCTATGGTTAGAAAATAGACAAGCTGGTCATCTTATGTACTCAATATATTAAAAAAACTGACAGTGCACTTCAAAAGCTTACATGGCTCTTGAACCATTTTGCAAATCCTGCCATAACCAGTTTGTCAATGTTTCTTGGATTTTGCAGCAGTAACTCCTCTTTGTAGATGCTGCACAACATAGTGATCACGTCAAACATCTAAATATATAAGAATGTGCTGCAAGTTTAGTAGACTACGATGTATAAGCTGCAGTACTGCACTTACTTGATATAAGATAGTATCTCAGGACAGTTATTCAACACATACCAAACCATTTTGTCCAAATCTTTAGGTTTGTCCTCTTGTCGACTCTTCCCTGTAACTCGAACAGAATAATCAAAAACATTGAGCCCGGGATTGTCTTCACCCACCTCTTTGCTAAGCTGATCACCTGTTTCAATGTATTTTGAGCAGAATGTCAACGCTTCTATAGCAATGTAGGCCTCTGCAATGGAACCCTCGGGTCTACCTCTGTTCCTAAGATAGCCCTTGAAAGTGCCTAGCCACCTTTCAATAGGGTACATCCAGCCATACTGTACTGGACCTCTAAGTAGTGCCTCATCAGGTAGATGAACAGCCAAATGCATCATCACATCAAAGAAGGCTGGAGGATATATCTTCTCAAGGTCGCATAGGATAGTTGGTATCTTGTCTCTAAGACGCTCCAAAGCATCTATCCTGATATTTCTACTGCAGAGTTCCCTGAAGAATTGTCCCAACTCTGCAACTGCTCTGTATAAGTCAGGGCGGCCCAATCCTCTAAGGATAACAGGTAAAACCCTTTGAAGTAGGACGTGGCAGTCATGAGTTTTCAACCCTTGTACCTTGTTTCCATCTGCACTGACTCTCCTTTCAGGGTTGGAAGCAAATCCATGTGGGAATCTCACACGTGACAGGACCTCGCAGAATTCTTTTCTTTTTACCTTGTCCAAGACGTACACAGCCGGTGCCATATCACGTGGTTTACCTTCATCTTGCACCTGCAAATCCTTTCTGATACCCAGGTGTGTCAAATCAATCCTTGATTTTAAGGTATCTTTCGTCTTGCCTTCAATGTTAAGAAGTGTGCCGATAATGCTGTCACATATATTTTTCTCGATGTGCATCACATCAAGATTATGCCGCAGATCCAAATCTTTCCAATACTCCAAGTCCCACAAAGTGGACCTGCGGGTAAACAATAATCTCTCTTCTACCCTGCCACGCTTCCTTTTCCCGCTACCATTACCAGGATGGTTTCCTGGTGTAATATGCCTGACCTTCTCTAATTCCACTTGCAACTCATCGGCGGTGAGCCTCTTTGGCGCATCACGGTTTTCATGCTTTGCATTGAACACATGTCTTCGGTATTTTCTAGGATACGGCTTGTCCTTGGCAAGGAAACGGCGGTGTCGAATGTAACAGATCTTGCTAAGTATTGCGTATGATAGCGGATTCCTGTCATAGCGAACACATGCATTGTAACCATGTGTCGTTCACCCTGACATAGTGCCCAAAGCCTGATAATCATGGATGCACCAAATTACAACAACACGCAGAAAGAAATCAGCTTGTGGGCTGCTATATAGGTCTCAAGTGAGAACACCCTTCCATAGCTGTTGAAGTTCCTCCACAAGAGGCTCCATGAACAAATCAAAATCCTTTCCAGGACTTTTTGGACCTGGGATGAGCAAGGCCATCATGTAGTTTGATTCTTTGGTGCAGACATTTGGAGGCATGTTGTAAGGGATAACAAGCACTGGCCACATGCTATATGTGGCGCTCTGGTGGCCAAATGGGTTAAATCCATCTGAAGCTAAGCCAAGTCTAATGTTTCTCGGGTCAGCAGCAAACTCTTTGTGTTTATCATTGAAGCTTTTCCACTCACTACCATGAGATGGATGGCTCATTACATTCTGATCTCTGTACTCCTGGTTCCTAGAATGCCACATTACATCCTCTCTTGTTTCAGCATCATGAAACAACCTCTGCAATCTTGGTGTAATTGGAAAATGTCTCAGAACATTATGAGGAATCCTCTTCACAGCATCGCCATCTTTCCATCTTGATGATTTGCATTTCAGGCATTCACTTAAGTTGGCATAATCCTTCCGGAACAGAACGCAATTATTCTTACAAACATGGATCATATCATATCCAATTCCAACTGCACGAAGGAAATTCTTCATTTTACTGTAGGTGTGTGGCAGCTCAGACGCATCTGGGAAAGATTTGTGGAAGGCATCCAACATCGCATCGAATTATTTGTTGGTCATCCGCTCAGATGTCTTCACCTGAAGAAAGGTGACCATAGCTGAGAATACTGACAACTTATTTCCTGGGGTGACAGCAACGTTGCATTGTTCCAACATGTGGGCCCATCGTTTTTCTTCTGCAGGTGAAATTTCACGGAATGCACGAGCATTTCGTAGCATTGTTTCAATGTTGGTCAAACTCACTGGCTCCGCCACCACCACCTCCTCCTCCTCTTCCACCTGAGCATCAGGTAGATCAAGATGGTGATCTGCTGCTTCCACGTAGTCAATAACAATGACGTTCACAGCTTCACCATGATGAACCCACCTAGTATATGTGACCGACATCCCATACAAGTGTAGATGATTTTGCACAGTTGACTGGGGTCTTGTAACTGAATTCATACAACTGCTACACGGGCAAAGCACATCTGATTTCGGACCACCGTACTCAGCTCTGATAAAGTTCATGAAGTTTTCAACCCCCTCGACATATGCAGGGGAGAATCTTCGAGCAGAAGTTATCCAAGTCATGTCCATCTGTTAGACATACAAATTAGTTCTTCTACTAGATATTACTGGAAAAACATATATGCTTTTTTATGAAGTCCAGAAAAAGAAAACCTAGGTCGATGTCTAAAGCTATGGCAAGATATTTGGACGAGCAGATCTAAGAAACGAAATATATGTAAAGCTAATTCAGCAAACAGATTTGAGTGCTAAATTATGGCAGGCTTTTTCAGCAGTCAATGAGGCCGAGCACACAGCCATCGAACTATCGAAGGCCATCGCAGCAACAAAGATCGAGTATAAAACGGTGTAGAGCTATTTCACCTAACAGATTGGGTACTAGACCATGGCAATCTATGTCACAATAAATATATGGCACGATATTCTAGCAACTAATCGGCCTTGGCATGCCATCTCAGCTAAGCAGATTGAGTGCAGAACAGGGCAAGGAAGCTTCTTAAGCAGAGCATATTGATAGTAAACTACTTCGGCAAACAGTGAGATTAACAGTGTCTATCAGCTAACATTCAACGCTACACCGACATGAACGGGGCCTTAGTCTAGAATGCGCTTACCGTGGGAGAAGCTGGCCACCGTGCGTATCCACATGAACGTCGCCAGCGGTGGCAGCGCTGACCGCCGTGCGCCTCCACAAGAACGTAGCCAGAGGTGGCGGCGTGGCTAGAGGACGACAGTCTACGAGAGCGTACTATGGGAGCGAGAGGATCACCGAACCACGGCGCCGACATATCAGCACGGCGGAGAGGGCGGCTTTGGCAGAGCGAATGGAGTGGAGGGGGACAGGGGGGAGGGGGGTTTGGCAAATATTATTGGCTAATTGGCCGAAGGGCGGTTGAATCGGATTTGGGGGGAATTTTTGGGTGTGTGTGCGGGGGGGAGGATTTTCGCCCGGTGGGCGGGGGAGTTTGGCGCATGGTCGGTTTCTCCAAGTGCAGTCCCACGTGTCAGTGAAGAGGCAAGCCAAAGCGCGTTCCGTTTGCGTGAGCTGTGTGCAGGACCGCACGTGTGTGGGGTGCAATGCGACCGCGACAGGAGTGCTGTGAGTGTACCGCCTTTTTTCCTTTTAAACTAGGTGCTTCACAACCTAAAAAAAAATTTGTTGCTTCGCGCGATCCATCAATACTACTACTAGTAATCCGGTAATCCCGACTAAAACGGCACGGCCGGGTCTTTTCCCGCGTGATATGCTGGGAGGTTGGCTTAGTTGGGTTTTTTAGGACGAGTAATGCTACACCTACGTAATCCCAGTTACGTAATTAACGTAATGTGAAACGTGTGAGCTTTTGATTGTAGATTGGGGGTAGGGAGGGACCCACCACCATGAAAATCAGGGGAGGAGAGAGAGAGGCAATTTACGTTAACCCTTTCATAGGTTCCCGTAGATGTAGAAAGATGTGAAATGCGTGAATGTGTAGTGGACGTACTATTGGAGTGCCTAAGCTAATTTGTGTATGTATAGACCCTATGTGTTTATTTTACTTTGCATGCTAGATTTGTCTCGGTTCAATAAAAGGCAGAGTTGGTGATGATGGTGTGCCTGTCATCCTGCAATATTGGCCGTTCGATCTATATCTAACGGATAGGAAGGAAACTATGAAAATTTACCCACACTCCTCTCCACATTTGCAGATAAGGCTTTCCGTCGTTCATCCTTTTCTCCCACAAGATCTTGATCTTCCATGCAACGCACGGGCATCTTGCTAGTACTCCTACAATATGTATATTATTGTGAAATTTCATATACACCGGCCGAGATTAATGCAAACATGGCAGATTTTCATTACATTTCGAACTTTTATAGGACAGAAAAATAAAAGAAACCTGACCCTAAACCTATTCTACGGCGGCGACCGACGTCCTCCATCTGCGATCTCTATGTACGGGGGCGGGGTTCAAGACCCGTGAAGTGAAGGTGCGGTCTCCGGCGAGGAAGAGTAGAACACGGGATACAGACCGGCCAGTTGGCACACCATGCCCTGCCGCCTCCCATGCCCTACTCATCCTCGGAGGAGTCCCCGACCTCGGCGGTGCCGGACGTTGGACGGCGGCAAGTAGGACGCGTGGCTGACGGTGCTCCCGTCGTCGGCCGCCAGCGTGGCCACCGCTTGTGCGGTCGCGGCCGCGTCCGGCTACGCCGCTATTGCGTCGCGAGAGGCGACTTGAGCGAGGGCGGCGACCTCGAGCTTCATCCCCGAAGACAAGCTCTCCCACAGAGCATTCGCACTTGCGGTCATGGCGGATGTGGTGCCAGGTAGGAGGACGATGCGCTATGGTGTGGAGGTTAGCTGGGTGTTGCCGCTTTAAGTAGCGCATTCCGGTGAGGCCAAGTGTCCGGGTGCGTCATTAAGTCGCCGGAGTTGGTTCCTCGGGCACCGACCTCTTAATGACGACATATGAACGGACGACATGAATGCAGGCAGCTGGCGCCGGTTGGGAACGCACCATGCGACGGCGCGAGGGACGAAGGTTTTGGTGTGGCAGGGTAGTCAGCGGCGGTCGTGGCAACTTTGGAGATACCCTTTGCTCACATGCGATCCCCGCATGTCATTGAAAAAGCAAGATGACCCGGCATGGTCTCAGGTCCAGAGGATGCAGTTGGCCGCGCTACACCACTTCGCGGACGTGTTGCGGCGCCCCGTGCATCCTCGACGAGCCGGCTGTTGGGTTGTGTTTGGATTGTGGCCAAAATGCACCTTACCAAAATTTTGGTCATGACCCAAAGATTGGTCTTGGTTTGGATGGTTGCCATTTTTGTGGCATGCCAATGAACTCTAGCCAACTCTAGTTCATTTTTGTTGACAATGTCGGCCAAATCATGGGCAACCAATACCTCAACCAAAATTTTGGTAATGACCCAAAGATTGGTCTTTGTTTGGATGGTTGCCATTTCTTTGGCATGCCAATGAACTCTAGCCAACTCTAGTTCATTTTTCTTGCCAATGTCGGCCAAATCATGGGCAACCAATACCTCAACCAAAATTTTAGCTACCCAATGCTTTGATGGGGCAACCATGGGCACAAACCAAACATACCGTTGGTCGTGCCACAGCACTAACGCCACCCTCGGCACACTGAAACTGACCGTGTCTAGCAACGATATGAGTGTGTCGCTCACCGCGGTCGCCGTGTCCAGAGGCGGTGCTGGAGCTGCGCCCCGTTATTGGCCGCAACAACCCACATGAACGGTTGTCGGTGGCGAGGAGGTCGTCGGCCAGCTCCTCCATTGGACTAGTCTGCGCTACATCGTCCCGACTGGAGTGCCCCACATGTCGGTTTCCCTGTTTTCCCGGCCATATTCGAGCATCAGTGCTCCGGGTTGTGCATTAGGCCTTTCACTATGTAGGCCAAGTGAGACAACTTATTGTTTATTTGAGCCGTTCAAGTATAATCATGTGGCATTTTTTATTTGTCATTCCTCTCCAACCCTCTTCTCCATTGATCATGTCGCCCTCCAGTCGAGTCCATCCTCCCGCATGCCTCATTTGAACATTCCGCCTAGTATCATTCGCATGCCTCATTTGCTTTTTGAACGTACAATATACTCCCTCTTAGCCTTTCTAGTTTACATATAAGTTTTATGTGTAGTCAAAGTATCTCTACTTTGATCAAAAAGGTATCAACATTCAACAACGCCCAATCAATATTGTTAGATTCGTACGTACTCCTAGATTTGAACTTGAGATGGTTTCCAATTTGACTATTGACAAGATTAATAGTACATGAGATGTATAATGTGAAAATTATATCATTGGAAACTCCTTTCACATACGAATTTGACCGTATGCTTTGTGTAAGTTGCATGTGATATATTATTACTCTAATATTTGGTCAAAGTTAGCCTCGAAAAACACATTAGACCATGTATGCTTTGTGTAAGTTGCATGTCATATATTATTACTCTAACATTTGTGTAAGTTGCATGTCATATATTATTACTCTAGCATTTGGTCAAAGTAGTATAGTGGAAGTGGATCCTCTGACATAGGTATCCCTGCCTTACCCTCCCTTTTGGTCACTTACTGGCGGACCCCATGCTTGCTAGGCCCCGCATGTCAGTTACTCAATGGGTTCAGCCACGTCAGGGGATCCTCATCCGTAGTATACTCCCTCTGTTTTTATTTACTCCGCATAAAACGGAGGGAGTGGTGGTATAATAAATGACGCGGGACGGGGAGGGGGAGGGACGTCGGTTTGCTCTTAACTGAGGTCCCACAAGCGAGCGAAAATGCAAGACGAAGCGCGTTCCATCCGGTGAGCGACGTGGAGGGTCCAGTGTGCCGGGCTGCAACGCGAATGCGACAAGAGCGATGTACAGCCAAAACCGATTGACTGATTGTCACCGGAACCACTATTCACACCAGAACCTTCGTTGATCGGCCTACGCCAGCCACTGCCCTAAAACCACACCAAATCTCCAGCCTATTCCCCCACCTTTTGATCCCCTAGCCCGCATCAAGCGTCCCATAGTTCGCCGGAAAGCCATGGTGCGCCGCAAGATCACTTACTACAAGATGCTGACACCGGAGCGCCGCGCAGAAATTGCGGCGGCGGTCGTCGCCACAGACCTCCGTTCCCAAGCTTGCTTTGCAGCGGGCCAATCCCCGAGTTCTCTGGAGCCAAGCTACGAGGAGGAGGAAGCCGATCCAATGTTCATGGCGGAGGTCGCGGCGCAGAAGGCCCCCGATGGGTATGAGACGATGGACGTCGACTTCGTGTCGGCGTCCGAGTCCCCCATGGTGCAGGCAGGCTAGCGGTTCAACATGGCGATACTAAAGGAGGACCGGGAGGCAGAGGCTCAACTCGATGTGGAGCGCGCATGCCGCTGCCATCGAGGCTCTCCTGCAGGCGGAACCGGATGTCGTGGATGTGAACCGGACGGCGGAGGCTCAACTTGAGGCGGAGCGCGCGGATGCCGCTGCCATCGAGGCCCTCCTATAGGCGGAACCGGACGTCCTGGACATGAACCGGGCAGCAGAGCCTCGACTCGATGCAGAGCGCGCGGATTCTGCTCTCATCGATGCCCTCCTGCAGGCGGAACCGGACGTCCTGGACTTGAACCGGGCGGCGGAGGCTCGACTCGACGCGGAGCGCGCGGATGCCGCTGCCATCGAGGCCCTCCCGCAGGCGGAACCGGACGTCCTCAACTTGAATCGGGCTGTGCTCTCGTCCGTGTAGAGCGCCCGCATGCTCCACTTGAACGAGTAGCTGGAGGCCGAGGACAACCGCGGTGCGGAGACACACGTCGGCAGCGACGACTGGTTCGCGCCGGTAGCCAAAGACGACAAGGCCGTCTCTTTCCGCGGGCAGTGATAGTTTTTCTTTATGTTGTTTTTTATGGATCTTTTGCTGTGTAAAAACATATATTTGTTATGCAAGTCGCCTGACTTGGGTCAGTCTACCATTTCGGGCGGTTGGATGAATATCCTACGTCTCCTAACCCTTCTTTCCTTCTTCCTCACCTCTTATTCTTCCCCAACAGACCACCGCACGGGTCGTACGGATACTCCCCAACATGCGGTTGGATAAACATACTCTATGAACGAAAATTATGTGTCAGCGATAGGATGGCTGAGTTTGGTTTGTTCACATGCGACAGCACGTGTCAGTGAGGGTGCGTTCCCTTGGTTGGGTTTGCGGCGTGCAGGAACGACTGTGTGAGGGTGCGGTGCGACCGCGGCGTGCAGGAGCGACCGTGCGAGGGTACGGTTCGACCGCGACAGCCGTGCGCAAGTGTACCTCCTTCTCATTTTGAAAACATTAGGCAAGCTTGACAAAAATGTGTGGTGAAGTTTGGCAATGCAAGGCCTAGACCCAAACAGGATAAGTACGTACGTACTAGGAGTACTAGTGTTAAAAAAGAAAGGCGGGGTTTTCCTTCGCAGGATTTAATTGATACAAATCCTCGTTTCACGTGTCAATTAATGCATATTTTTTTCTTCGAAGACCAAAGAGCTAACCATCTCACTCCTCATCGCTTGATTAATGCAGCGCCATGCAAACCAACCTTCTCACTTCCGCATGAATGCAGGGGATATTAATGTCCTTGGTTGCTAACCCCATCAATTTTGCCTCGATTAGTGTTAGTGGCCCTTTGCAAATTGTAATTTTGATATACTGGCCTTGTGTACAAAAAAATGGAGGTAGTAACTATATTTGACTTCCTTCCCCATTGCGGTGACGTCGACGATATCTTTTTTTTATGTGGTTTGGCGAAGTGCGTTCGATGGAGAACACCATTGAGGGAGACCACGGTAAGTCGTTCGCAAGTGCCGCCTGCGAGCCGAGACAACTGCCTTATTTGCATCCAGGAAGTACTACTAGGAGTACTAGTGCGGTGAGATGGTTTCTCGAAGAAGACGATGGAGAAGCGGAGTCAGCGAAGAGTGAAATGATGGTTGCTTCGTCCGTGCTTTTGTGATTTGACACCTCACTGCTTTGTGATTTGTGATAGAAGGGACAGGGGAGTAGACTCTGTGCTCTATACTGTACTACATGCGTCCAAGCATGGGAGAAAGAGGAGAGACGTTGCATTTTTCTATTCCTTCAATCAATCAATCAGGGAGCTTCGGTTCCATCTTTTTGGCTTTGGCAACACCGTCCACAATGGTTCCCATGATGGCAAAAGCTATTTTCACATTTGGCTACACATTGCTGATGCCCTTAACCTTACCACTTGGTTTTGCTCCTGTGTACTATCTATACAAATCTCAATTATATTGATCTAAAAAATTATAGAATCAAGATTAGTAAAAAGGAGGTGATTTTGCCGCACGGATGGCGGGGGAGGTTTCTTATTTGAGAAATGCTACATCCACGTAATGGTTTACGTAAAGTTACGAACTGATGTGATGTGGGACTATTTGATTGGATTAAAGGAGAGGATTAGGCCCACCCCACCTGAAAATCAGGGGGACATATATAGATTAGATGGAAAGTATACGTAGCAGCTACGTAGCCCTTTGTAAGTCTAGGATTAGGCTTCTTATTTTCGGAGGACGTTGTCCTGCAGTTTGCTAACATGCAGTCCCACGTGTCAGTGCTTTACCAAGACGATCCGCGTCCCACATGAGGCAGAACAACGGCAGAAGCAACACGTGGTTAAGTTGAAGAAGATGAGGGAGAAGCGGATTCAGCAACGAGTGAAATGACGGTTGCTTCATCCCTCCAACTTCTTTTTTTAGCATTATTACTTCGTCCCTCCAACTTAACTGCGGGAAAGGTGCACCTTTGTGATTTGACGCCTCATTGCTCATTACTACGCCGGCGCCATGACTGGGGTGCTTCACCCCGGCTGCTCTGCACTGTATTCCGGTATGGCACGTGGACCCGGTAGCTTGATGTCCCACATGTCGGTGAAAGGGACTAGAAGATTTATGAAAGCGAGCGCTCCACTCTTACGACGGAGGAGTAGACGACATGACGGCCCAGTGAACTGTCACTTGTACTGTATAGTACTATAGTTTTGCTGTTTCGCACGATCCATCGATACAAACCCGATTAAACAGGAAAGGGCGGGATTTTTCCCGCGCGGTACATGATACTGGCCATACGTTTCAAAGGCAATCTTAATGTATGCAAACTGAATAATTATAAGTAACAATATGATATCTAGTAAAACTAAAAACACATATGATTTATTGTGTTAGAGTGTAGTAGTAGTGCTGTATTGCATAGTTGTTAGATGTAACATGCGAGAACATGTAGAGATGTAGTTTTGGAGGGCTTACAGAGAGAAAAGCGTAATACGGTCACCGAACTTCAGAATAAGCTGATTACGGTCACTATATACGTTTTGCGGTGATTATATGGTCATTTGCTCACAGTTCAACATCAGATTGCACTCTGTTGACCGGCCAAATAGTCTGCGTGGCGCCATGTTGACTAGTTAAATTGACCATGTTCCTTGTGGGTCCCACCTGTCAGTTCGCATAGAGAAAAGGTCAGATAAACACAAATTTACGCAGGTGCGACAAGGCTCCAACCCGTGCACGGGAATCACCTGGTTGTGTATGTGTCTGCCAGGGCCTGATGTGTGCGCATGCACATGTAGGTTGAGCACTTGAGAGTGAGAGTGTGTGTTGGTCGTGTGGTGTACTGGTGTGTGCATGCATGCATGCGTGTGTGCGTGTGAGTGTTGCGTGCGTGCGTGGCTGCGTGTGTATGTGTGAGTGTTGTGTGGGTGCGTGGGTGCATGTGTTTGTGTGAGTGTTGCGTGCATGCAGTTCGTGTGCATGCGTGCGTGGGTGTATAATCACCACACTAGCTCCTGTGTGTTAAAACAGACGGCTCAGCATACCAATACAAGGCCACCTTGTCCGCTGTGCCCGCGGTCATGACTTCGAACCACCGTCCAAATATTTTTTTTGTCGTTTGTTTTCATTCTGACTAGCAAGATGCCCGTGCGTTGCACGTAACATCAAGATGTATTTGTATGACTTGTTTATCTTGTGAGAGAAAAGGATGAACGAGGGAAGGCCATATTTGCAAAGGTGGAGAGGTGTGTGGGTACCTTTTTGCAAAATTGCCATAGTTTCTTTCCTATCCGTCAGATATAAATCGGACGACCTATATTGCAGGATGGCAGGCACACCATCATCACCAACTCTGTTTTTTATAAGAGTGTATTTTATGTATTTTATAAGAGTGTAGATGTAGAGTAGATACAAGTCGACAGGTGGGCATGATGGTAGTGAGATAATGTTATGCAACACTAGAGGTGCCACGTGGAGCGTTTAACTGGTCAACTAGTCATGTCATGAGCAAATACAGAGTTGTACGGTGAGCCCGTGACTGTATAATAACCACTTAACATAAATGGTGACCGTCATGAGTGGATTCTGAAGTCCAATGTACGTATCATGCTTTCGCTTCAAATACAATGATCGTCATTGCATATATCACGAGAGAAAGATGAAACATGCGTGAATTTTCTGGGGGCTTACTTTTAGAGGACCTGGAGATAGTTTTGTGTGCATACCTGAAAGGGGCGTACAGGGGGGGGATGCGATGGAGAGAGAGATGCTCTTCGTTTCTCTTTATTATGACTAACTTTGTATATAGTATAAAAATATACAAATTCACAGTGCGGAATAAATATCATTGTGGGAACCATGCAATGCAAATTAGCGTTCGTACTCCTCCATATAACTTTGTAATGTTGTATATACATAGAAATTCTAAAATAATTTTATGGGCACACTTTATTCAAAAGGAATGTTGTATGCGAAATAAACGTGAAGAGAGGGCTTTTTAGATCAATGGGGCACGTGATGTAACATGTGTGAATGTGTTGTTGATGCATTTGGTGGGGCCTATAGAGGTATGTGTGTGTATTACTTATTCGAGAGAGGCATGGATAGAGGGGCCGACCGGGGGGGGCGTGCGAGAGATAGCACGAGAAATGAGAGTGGTCTAGAGAGAGAGATTCCATTCCCTTGAGTTTGTATATGCAATGGGGGAGGGAATAGAGGCACCGGGAGAAATTTTCTGTGTGTGTGGTGTTTGTGTTGGTATGTGTGGGTGTGAGAAGATAATGAGACGTGGGGGAAAAGGGTGTGTCACCGCGTGAGGTCCGGTGGGTCGAGGTGAGGCCCTTCGTTCGGTTCCATCCTGTGCCACATTGGTCGGCCCGTGACGCATTTAGGAAGACCCATGGATGACTAGTCGTACAAGACAAAGATATCAGAACTGTGAAGGACTGTGTCCACTGACAAAGCCGGCTAGGATTTGTAACCCCAGGTTCTCGGACTAAGGCAACCCCTTTATCTCTAATATTACTATTCATCCAACCTAACTTTAAGAGGCATCCTACAGAATGCTCTGCTAGAATAATACTCGTCGATTAGGAAGAGAGGTGTGAGACAATGCGTGAGAGACATGCATAAAGATAATGTGCGTACATGAGACACGTAGGCAGGTCCATGTATATAGAAAGGGTCGATGAGGATTGTGCGTGTGTATGTTTGCGAGAGGACGAGTGCTTGTGATAAAGGTTAGTGAAAACAGTTGTAAATGGTTACGAGAGGGAGGGAGGGTTATATCTAGAGCATGTGTGCGAGAAAGACACCTCAGGAGAGAGTGTGTGAGCATATGTGAGAGACCACCGATGGAGAGTGAAACTACACGTAAAAGACTGCTCTACACATTGATTAAAGATATAAATTGTATCCAAATATTAGGATGGGATCATGATATTTGCAATTCGCGTAAGGAGCGGTCATTGATCCATCAGACATCTAGATTCTATCGAATTTGAGCATGTCTATGTTATTATTCGACACAATTGATCCACATAGTTAGTATTTTGAACTCCAGACAATGCATCGCTTTAGCAATCAAATATAAATGTGAGTATAGTTCATGTTGTGTGTGTAAAGCACATTATACACACGAAAGTTATATAATGGACATTATAAATAGCTACCTATGAACCAGCATACATTTGAATTCAACTTAAGGTGGTTTACAAAAATCGAATTCAACATGAAGTCCATTCAATTATTTGAATTTGATATCATGGCATTTGTAAACCATACCTAAATTATGGGGGCACCAATCTTTGCTCTGATTTTGTACATAATAGCATATGTAGTCGTGTACAAAATAGATTCAAATTTAGCTCCTCCATTCCAAAATAATCGTAGTTATAGGATTTTCAAGTGTCAAAATTTCAAAAAGAAGCGGATAGTTTAATGAGGTTTTCAAACATACAAGGTCAAATATAATGTTGTCTATTTAGGTCAATCCTCATAGTTCAAGAGTACTCTAAACGTGAATACTTGTGTTTCAAAATTTCGAACGAAGCGCCAAAAGAGCCTCTACTCGCCCGAAACCGCATGAGACCAATGTTTGGTAGTACAAGGAAATTAGTTTTCTAATAACTCCGACCCGTGAAACCTTCCGGCCCGACGTCCAAAGGTCTAAACCGGGGTAGGTTTGTAGCTTCATCTAGACGCCACGCAACCGCCTCCGAAAAACTTTCATACACAATGGCCACCTAAGCACACATGCGCGCGGCCGAAATCGCTCCCACCCACTATTTGGGACACCTGGGATTACCATCCTACCCCTGACCCGCAGTAGGTCCGAAATTTAAGAGGGGGGCAAAGTTTGTACTTTCCCCAAATTTCAAACAAGCATGTCCCATCTTCTGTTCAAAAAAGCCAAAAACAAGCGCGTCCCAGACCGAAACATGGTTCCCCCCACCTGTCTGATTCCCCATTCGTACTCCGTGGGCGCCAAAACTACCTCTCCACCAGCCGCGAAACCCCGGCGTCCTCCGCTCGCCACCCTATCCCACCCATCAACCGCCGCCCTCCTCCATCACGCCGGAGCCGATACCCCGACGTCGTCATCCACCGCAACCTCAACTGCAATGCCCTCCAGGGCTAGTAGTTGAAGCCGAGGCCGAGCCGTCCGTACCCGAGCCAGTTCAACCACGCCGTCCTGCGCCTCACCGCTGCCGCTCCAACTTCGCCACCCTCCACCACACCGGACCTGTTCCTGCTACGCCGTCCTTCGCCGCCTCGGATCTGCTTCCCCTCTGCCGACTACGGCCACGACAATACAGTCAACAATTTGGCCATGGGTTCGTCCAAGCCTGCACCCTCCAGAACATCGGTTTCCCCAGTAAAAACAAGAAGATCGGCACGACATGTGGAGGTGACCACACCGGCAACCGAAAAAGGTACTCCTCTTCCCTTATTCTTGCAAATCTTACGTCTCTACTTGCACGGTATTCATCCCACAGAAGACACTTGTTGACCGCTTCTTCTTGATACTAGATGTTCCTAGTAACTCGCGATGCACAAGGTTTCTCCTCATATACTATTTCACCTTAGCTAGAGGTCCGTCGCCCCCCTGAATTTCAATTTCTGGCCAGTTGATTCCCAATTAACGGAAGCATTCCCCGGCGTAACAGGCGCTAGTACGCCTATTACATCGGGGAAGCAGTGCCTTGGTGTTTATCTTAGGGGCGTGTGCGGCCTAGAGCTACTGGCGCCCGATCTGGAGGTCGGCCGGGATTAAAGGGATGGCCTGGGGGCGCTGCCAAGCACGGCGGTGGTGTGAGGTCGATGGGAGGGCGGGGCGGCGGAGGCAGGGGTCTGGGCCGGTGGTCACTGGCGGTTCGAGAAAGATTGTCAACAGTGACTGGCGGGAGGTAGACGAAGGCCATCTGCCCGTTCCTTATAGATCGGACGGTTCATTAAAAAAATTGACTGACCTATTTATTTTCAGTCGACTGTTAACTTAGATATGACCACATGTGGTGGTGTGCTGGAGGAGTACCTGCATTTCCTATGCTCATATATTACAAAATCATACGGTGTAGAATCTAATTTTGTTTGCCATGCAATGTTGTAGAGCTATCATATGTCTCCTGTCATTTATTTTTCAGCCACCTGCTATCTGCTACTTTTACAGTGCACTAGTTCTGCACACACTTCACCCATACTCTCACTATTGTGTTTTTATGCAAGGGTATTTCAGACTCTCCTGCCGAAAGAGAAGCAGCAAAGAAAAGAGAGAAGTCGCTCCAGCTTCATATGCGGGTAGGCAAGACACGTTACAGCGCTATAAAGGGTGCAGTGTCAGCAGATGGAGACGGTAAACGTAGCTCTGGAGTTGATGACCTCGCTTGCAATGAACCACCATCCCAGGTGCTTGCTTTAACTTCGTGGTGTCATATGTGGTTGCATGTTCTATATGGTGTCTAGCTTGTATTCGAAAGGCCGAAGTCGGTAAGATAAGGAAAGATATTTTTTTACATGAACCACCATCCCGTGAGCACCAGAAGAGAAATAGCTAGTCAGGGCACTGGCCGAGCCAGTGACAAGCCCAGCAAAGATAGGCATCACCTAGAAGCCAATAAAAAGCTGCGATGGATGCGAAGCAGCCCGCCTCCCACCAGGCTCTCAGGTCCTAGATGATCATGCTCACCACTCCAGCCGGATGTCTAGCTTGAATCGCTTCCAATTTGGTTAAATTGCATCTGCTTAGCTTACACATTATACCTTTGAATATGACATGCCTTTCTGTTTTTGGTACATACTAGTACATCTGTGTATTAACCATGTTCTTACATCAAACTAATGTTCTTGTGTATCCCTCATCAATCACTTATGACGAGGCAGGCAGGCAAGGGGACTAATCCTCATTTAAAGAATGCAGCGTCAGCCTCCTGACATGATTCTCAAGAAACATAAATGCCAGATGAAGATAGTGAACGTAGCTATGTAGTTGATTACAACATTTCCCCTACACTAGCATCGCAGGTGCTTGCTCTAACTTGGCAGAGTGATATGTGGTTGCATGTTGCATATGATGTCTAGATTGTAATTCTTCCAATCTGGTTAAACTGCATGTGCTAGTCTGCTTAGCTTATACATTATACCTGTTAATGTGACATGCCTTCCTGTATTTAGTACATAGTACATCTGTCTATTAAGCATGTCCTTACATAAAACTATTGTTTTTTGTATCCCGCATCAATCAATATGACGAGCCACCTTTAGTATATGCAGTGCGATATTAGTTGCATCTTTCATATGATTTATAGCATGCGCTGCTTCTAATTTGTTGAAATTCCATTTATCATGGGACGCTTTTAACTTGGCAGAGTCATATTGGTTGCATCTTTCATGTGGTGTCTAGCTTGCATTGCTTCTTATTTGCTGGAATGGTTTCTGCTTAGTTTACACAAACAGTTGTGAACATGCCATGCCGTCCTGTTTTTCGTACATATTCCATCCTGGTATCATGTCTTTGCCTTACATCAAAGTAGTGATTGTCAGTATCATGCATGAATGAGTTCTGAAGAGAGAATTTTATTGCTTTTTCTTGTCAGTTTTACTTGACAATTCAAAATCAATAAAGCGGAAGGAAGTTAGAAAGGCAGCGGATAAAGGTGCTCCTTCCGAACGGAGGGCCTCTACAGTTTCTACTCCTCCACACCCCAAGATGATTTCCAAGACAACACATGCATAGACACTCAACAAAGCTGTGCTTATGATGAGCACGTCTCCCCTAGTGCAGCATCACCGGTGCTCCCTCTAACTTGGCACTGTTATATGTGGTTGCATGTTATGTGTGATGTCTAGCTTGTATTGCTTCTAATTTTGTTGAATTCCATCTGCTTACTTTACACATTATACTTGAATAAGACACGTGTTCCTGTTTCTAGAACATACAATATTTGTCTATCACACCATGTTCTTACATCAAATTACTACTATTGTGTAACCTGCAACAATCACTTATCATAAGACACGTTTGACTTCGGAGTGTGATATAGGTTACATCTCACATTCTTTTCTAGCTTGTACTACTAATTTGTTGAAATGGCACCTATGATGAGACAGTTTTAACTTGGTAGAGTGATATTCATTGCATCTTTCATATGGTGTCTAGCTTTCATTGCTTCTAATTTGTTGAAATGCCTTCTCCTTAGTTTACACATCATAAGCTGTGAATATGCAATGTTGTGAATATGCAATGGCACTAATGACGAGAGACCTCTAACATGGTAGTGTGATGTTGTTTGCATCTTGCATATGATTTATTTCTTGTACTGCTTCACATTTTTTCTAAACGCCATTTATGATGAGACACTGTTAACTTGGCAGAGTGATATTTGTAGCATCTTTCATATGGTGTCTACCTTCCATTGCATTGCTTCTAATTTGGTGAAATGTCTTGTTCTTAGTTTACACATCATAGTTCTGGTTATCTCTTCTGTCCTATTTTTCATACATATTACATCCTCCTATCATGTGGTTGTCTAACATCAAAGTTCAGTTCGTCTGCATCATGCATCAATTTGTTCTGAAGAACTAAATTGTTATTCGTTTTTCTTGTCGGCTTGACTTAACATGGCATAGAGAAAGAGGAAGAAACACATAATGGCAGGGAATGAGAAGCAGATGAATCCTGCAGATTCTACTGGTACTGATGGCGCAATAGAAGGTCAAAGTCTAGCGGAAAATTCTACAAACACGGCATCCCATGCTACACGAGTTGCAAAAAAGCCAAACAGAAACAAATAGCTGCCACCAAACAAGCAGAGACAACCCTAGTTCTTGCAACACCTACCATAGTACTACAAGCTGCACGACTTACTCGTGCGTCAACTGAGCTAGCAGCACGTTCCCATGCTCCCTTGCCACCTGACACTACTTCCCAAGCAGTCTTGACACAAGACGAGTTGGCAATATCAGATGAACCTTGTGAGCTTCAACAACAAGAAGGTAGTTGCTGGAGTCAAGTTACAGTTGCATGCTTCTTTATATGTAGTCTCACAGTTTGATGTACACTAAAATTTCCTATGTTCGTTGTTGGACTAGCACCTAGGCGCAAGAGGAAACAAACACCAGGGATAATGGTTGATAGGTTAACTAAATCTAGAGGAGGAAGAATGGACATCCGTTTTGAGGCAGGTTTAAAAAGGCCACGTGATGCTACAGAGTCAGCCAAGTTAGTATCAGAGGCAGGGGTTGCCGTTAGGTGTCATGTACGTATCCTCCCAACATGGATTCAGTACAGGAATGACAAAGACGAAACCCAGTTCAACACCTTCCTCGACCCTTTATCTGTAAGTATGGTTATATATGGAAACTAGTAATATCGTCTTGCTCTATCCCATACTTTCTAGGTTGCTGATAATGAGACTCCCATAATTTTCAACAGATGAGGTTCAAGTTGGATAGCCAAGATGATGCAACCAGACAAGCTTGCACCCATGTTTTCAAGTCTGCTCTGCAACAATATCGGTATAACTTGAGGAAAACTCACTTTGAAGGCAAGGCTAACAGTGAACTTTCCCAAACATCTCCAGTGGAAAATATATCGGATGAAGACTGGAGGGGCCTTGTTAAACATTGGTCTGATCCGAAGTATCAGGTACATTATATATATGTGATCAGATCACATGTTGAAGCCCTATTTACGCGTGTGCCACACAAATCTATCTTCTTGTAGGTGAACTGTTCAAAGAACAAGGCCAACCGTACGAAAGTGAAATTCCAACTGATGACAGGATCTCGTAGCTATATTGCACACTGCGAGGCTCTTGTAATTAGCTGGTGTTTCACTCTTTTCGCTGTACCATATTATTAGATCTATATTGACTTGTTCGAAATGCAGAGGAAAGCCGACAAGGACCAAAAAGTACCTGAACCAAATGCTGTGGAAATCTTCAAGGACTGTCACACCAGCAAGAAGAAGGGCATGACTACACCAGTCAAAGCCGCTGTTGTAAGTCCTTAATCCTCATGCCTTTTAACTACTACTTACTCTGACTTGTGCCTTGAACTGCATGGTTTGCAGCCAATGTCTATTACTCTTTTCAATTTTATACACAATTTTCTTAGCGTATCATTGCACCTTACAAGGTTTAAAATAGAGGAGTGATGTTCCTTTGATCTTGATCCATAATCTAGTTCCGTGCTGGACTTGCCCACACAACGTTACAATTGCCTGTTTGTCTGTTCTTAGTTGTTTTGTGATATGAATGATGTCATACTATGCTTACCGTATTATAAACTTCGTCTCTTTATCCTTAGCCCTCAATACAATGTGAAGAAATAGACAATACATTAGCGATGGTACATGGTCATATGTTTGGAACCTGGTTTTATTATGTACTTTGCAATAAAATACAACTAATATTTTACATGGGTTCACCAGAATAAGTTTTGTATATAGACCAAAGCTATTTTGTTTGGTTTTGCTGCCTCCTTAATATCTTCTATTCTGGTACTACTAATGTAAAACCTCAACTTTTCAGCGAGCTATGAAAAAAATGGTGGAACCACCACCTTCTGAAGGTGGCGAGGCAACTATGACCGCAATGTCAGCTCTTGCTGTAGTGGGTCAGTACCTGTCCACTAACAGTGCCAAAAGCACGTTCCTGCGTAATACTGGGTTGGTTGTTAAGGCAATATCGTCCAAACTACCTCATGATCAAGATATGCAAGATCAAAGCAATGTTGTATCTGCGCTCCAGACACAAGTCCATTCCCTAACAGAGACCCTTTGTGAAACAAGGAGAAACATTGCTCAATGTCGTCAAGATATGCATGGTTTTGAAACCAGACTATCAGACATTTGCTATGTTATTCAGGAGCCTAGGGGAAATGAAGGCGAGTGTTATGGTGCTCCATCAGACAATACAGCATGAAAATGTAACAGTCAGGTCAAATGAACTGAGCTTCTGAACTTCTGGTGGTGCATTTATCTGCTAGACTATTAAGTTTTATGCCAACCATACTTTTGTTATATAGTTGTAATTTTTTTGGTGCGATACAAAATTTATTCTTAACGTGTAGCCACCGGCTGAAGAAAACAGCAAGCCATTTTTGCATAGTGTAGGGTGTTCCCTATATTTGCACTGGTGGCGATCTTTCATGCCGAGTGGATGTAATCTGTGCAATCACCTTAATAGCCTAGCGTTAGTTTCGGCCTTATTTATTTCCTAGTCTTCTTTTTCCCTGGTTTGCTAGTGGCCGCAACTACCATGGGCCATATACGTGTCGTAGGATCCATGGGTCTCCTACGGGCCATCGATAAATGGGCCTGTAATCGGGGGGCCTCGGGCCATTGATAAATGGGCCTGTAATAGGTGGGCCTCGGGCCGTCGGATAAATGGGTCTACATGGGCCGTAATCGGGCGTAATTGGTATTGGCCCAGCACGATAACCGGCCGTTAACAGGCCGTAGGAAAGCAAAGGCTTAATTCTGTCATAGGCATAATGGGTCGTTAATGGGCCAGAATATAGGACGGGTTGGAAATGGCGCAACGGGTTAATAGGCCAGAAACGGGCCGAATCTTGCCATGGGCCCAATTTGGCCCGTTAGGGGAACATGCCAGTAACGGGCCGACTCTTGCCATGGGCCGAATTTGTCCCATTAGGGGAACATGCCAGTAACGGGCCGACTCTTGCCATGGGCCGAATTTGGCCCATTAGGGGAACAGTCCAGTAATGGGCCGACTCTTGCCATGGGCCGAATTTGGCCCATTAGGGGAACAGTCCAGTAACGGGACGGAAGTAATCGAGGGCCAAAAAGGAGCCCAAGAACGTATGGGCCGTCAATAGGCCAAAAGCTAACACGGGCTGGAAACGACCCATGTAAATCACGGGCCGTTAACGGGTACAAAGAAAATTACTGTTCATTATGGGCTAGAGTCACCGTGGGCTTGTAATGGGCCGAAAGATACGAAGGACTCATATGGGCCGAAAGAAATCATGGGCCATACATGGGCCGAAAGTGAAATGGGCTGGTGTTATATTTGACGGCCCACATGACGTTGTTGGGCCGATTTCCTTTAGGGCCTAACGGGTCGTGAGTTAATGGGCCGTAAAATGGGCTATTTGCAAAGAGACCGTTAACAGGCTTTTCATGGGCCAGCCTGTTAACTTTTGACCAAGTCAAACGGGCCAACTTTGTAAGCTAAATGGGCCGGTGGTGGGCGGTGGCACATGTCGACATATCATAGGCGCCTATCTGACCCACTGACGAGCTGACACGTGTTTCGTCCGACCAATAAGAATTTTACACGTGGAAATTTCCCATTGGTCGGGGCTATTAACAGGTTATCGGATCCAAAACCCGGCCCGATAGCTTAACGGTGTTCCGTTACGGTGGATGCCACGTGTCGGTCACCCTTGACGAAAGCACTTCTGTGACGCGCGATTTATCGTCATGGAAGTGAACACTTCCATGATGATAATTTTGGTAATGTCATGGAACACTTCTACGACAGCACAGGTATGACTATCTTGATTCTGTCATAAAATCGTCATGGATGTACATGCATGACAAAAAGCGCGACCTACTGTGACAAACACATATCATCATGGAAGTGTATATTTTTTGTAGTGTATGTGTAATAGCCATGATAGCCTAGCATAAGTTGCTTGCTTATTTATTTCCTTGTTGTCTTGTTTATTTGTTTGCTTGTAGTCGGTGCAGTTCTTTTTCCATGGTTTGCTACTGGCTGCAATAACCTATTTTTTAAAACTAGGCCACAATAACCATGGGCTAATATTTACTGTAGTGACATTGGGCCTCCTACGGGCCATAGAAACAGTGGGCCTTCTACGGGCCGTGGAAACAGTGGGCCTTCTACGGGCCGTAGAAACAATGGGCCTTCTACGGGCCATAGAAACAATGGGCCTTCTACAGGCCGTATCATCAATGGGCCTTATACGGGCCGTATGATCGATTGGCCAAACATGGGCCAATAATAGGCCGCATTATGGCCGTAAACGGGCTAGAGTTGGAATCGTCCGTTCATGGGCTGACCATAACAGGCCATCGTTAATAGGCCGTATTTGATGACGCTATGAAAACGGCCCAACATATTAACGGACCACAAACGGGCCGACTGTAACCACAGGCTGAATTTGGCCCACAAGCAGAAAATGACAGTAACGGGCCGTAAGTAAATTAATGCTAGAAAGGAGCCCAAGAATAAATGGGCACTGAGAAGGCCGAAAGATAACATGGGCTGGAAATGACCCAACGGAATAGCGGGCCGTTAATGGGTATAAAGTGATACACTGTTCATTACGGGCCAGTTTCACCACGGGCCGTTAATGGGTGTAAAATGATACACTGTTCATTACGGGCCAGTTTCACCACGGGCCGTTAATAGGCCAAGAGTTACATAGGGCCTCATATTGGCCGAAAGACGTCATGGGCCATACATGGGCCAGAAGTGAAAACGGGCTGGAATCATATTGGATGGCCCAGATGACGCTACTAGGCCTAATTCGGATAGGGCGTAACGGGCCTTCGGTTAGCGGGCTGTAAATGGGCTATATACGAACAGGCCGTTAACAGGCTTTACATGGGCCGGCCCGCCACCTTTTGACCAAGTCAAACGTGCCGGCCTTTTCACAGGAATGGGCCTCTGTTGGGCCGTGCCACATGTCAACGTATCATAGGCGCCTTCTGTCCAATGAGTGGATGACATCTGTCCCAACGATGAGCTGACACGTTTTTCCTCCAGCCAATGATGATTTTACACGTGGAAAATCCCCATTGGTCGGGGCTGTTAACGGGTTATCGGATCCAAAACCCGACCTGATAGCTTAATGGCGTTCCGTTACGGTGGATGCCACATGTCGGTCACCCTTGACGAAAGCACTTCTATGACGCGCAATTTATCGTCATGGAAGTGGACACTTCCGTGATGATAATTTTGGTAATGTCATGGAACACTTCTACGACAGCACAGGTATGACTATCTTGATTCTGTCATAAAATCGTCATGGATGTACATGCATGACAGAAAACGCGACCTACTATGACAAACACATATCATCATGGAAGTGTATTTTTTTGTAGTGTTAGCAGTCAAATAGTCGAGGTACTCTTGTTCACCCTCATAATCCATCTCGTCTGCATCTTGGTCAGAAGGGCCCAGTTTCTTCATTGTTCGACATGTTTCCTATGATTAAGTCTCCTCGTTTATTTCTAAAAGTATGAAAAAAATGAGAAAATGACATAAAAAAGAAATTATGTGCCAGCACTCGATATGCCTACTATCTAGCACAAATCATGCCAAAATTCACGGAAAATTTCGGCATGACCTTTGCTAAAAAGTGGACATATCGAGCGCCTGAAATTCACCGGGAGGGAGATGAATCAACATTCCGGTGTAACATAGGCCACTCGGATCATTTACCAAAATTGAACCAAAACATCACATGTCCAAATGACATGTCCAAATTCCAAACATGACATGTCCACAAATCAAATGTCCAGTTCAAATTTGCATATAAATTCAGCGTACCTAAATTAAGCCTACCTAAATTTGCTTTAACAAGGGATGTTGATTTGGACAATTGATTAAATGCTGCCTTTTCTTTTAACTACAATTGCTTAACCCTAAATTTCTGTCCTATTTTAAAACCTAGCTAAATTCATAACTAAATAGATAACCTAATTAACCTACTGCCCTAACTAAAACCTAAGTAAATTAACCGAAGAACCCTAGCTAGCAGAGAGAGGGGGGGTTTATAGAGGGTGCAGGGGCGAGGAGGCAGGCCCGACGACGGCCGAGGTTGGGAAGGGAGGAAGTAGAGGAGGGAGGCGCGGCGCATCGGGGTCGGGGGCGAGCGCCGGGGCGCGGCGGTGGGAGGGGGGGAGAGAGAGGGGGGATTTGGGGGGAGAAGAGGCGGGATGAAGCAGAGGGAGTGAGGATTTTGGGTTAAGTGGACGTAGCAGTAGCGCGTTTAGACCAAACGTGCTACTACTATTACAGGCAGCTATAGTGGTTTTATACGGAAACCGCTACTGCTACCTTGACTAGCTGTAGCTCTTTTTCAGTCAAGCACTACTACTATAACCAGTATCCCTTTTTCTTTTCCTTTATTTTCTCTCTCTTTTCTTTTTTTCCGAGAGTAGTGAACGAAGGGAAGGCGATATATATTGCATCATTTGACGGTTAAATATGTATACAAAATAGGAACATATATATTATATCATTGGACCCATGCATAATAATGGCTAAGTGTGTATACAAAATAGGAACACATATATATATTACATCATTTGACCGGTAACATACGGTTCCTCAGCGTTGACGTTTTCATTTTTGAGTCAGCTTCTTTCCCTTCTTGTTCGTTGAAGAATAATTGAGCCCCTCATTGTGACTTTGCCTTTTCCATGGAGTATGATTTTTCTTAGGTAATGTAGTATTGATAGTTCTTTTGACATATACTTCATCATCATCGTCATCTTCCCTCATTGGGTTGCCGTACTGATCGTAGTCTTCCTCGTTGGCGACTCCATCCATTCCAATGATGTTCCTTTTACCTCTCCCCACGACAACACGGCTGGGATTGCACGGGTCGGTTATGAAGAAGCATTGTGTCACATGCTTAGCTTGTACCCATGGCTCGTTTTTTGCGATAGCGTTCACGATAGTGCTCTTGGCGTCGGCTATAGTCATGGTAGTGAAATTCCGGTTTTCTCTTTAGACATTCTTAGCCCATCTAACACGGAACATCGTCGTGTTGTGCATTCTAGCGTAGTCAAGCTCCCAGATCTCCTCGACCCTTCTGTAAAATCTTTCAGTTGCGCCGTTGTCATTGCCGGTCATGCATTCCATCGTCACCCCTGAGTTCTGATCATCACTGTCCATATCTTTGGACTCCGTGTAGAACGTGTATCCGTTGATATCATATGCCTGATAGGTTACGAGGTTGGGCGAGGGGCCATGTGCTAAGGCATATATGAGCAATCCATCCTTAGAGCCCTCCTCCAGGGGATTAGCAATAATATGCTCGTTGAACCAATGCAGGAAAGTGGAGTTGTGCTCTCTAGTAACTTCGGCGTCCGTCCTGCATACCCCCCGGTCATGATACTTCTTTGCGATAACTTCTTTGTGCAGTGCCACGAAAGGATCTACCTCATCTAGGTGTTGTAGCACTACCAAGTTTGCTCTGTCAAAGTCGCTGCATCGATCTGAGTATGCCACGTGCAGTTCCCTGCAACCGTTGCAGTGACCTTCTCCTTCGAGCCTCCTATCATGCTTGTTAACGGGCAAACCAACACTAACACCAGGCGGCTGCAGGTTTGTGCCATATAGAAAATTCTCGCAGAAAGAGATGCACTCTTGTGTCAGATAGCCCTGGACGATGCTTCCATCTGGACTGGACATGTTACGAATGAATCCTTTGATGATCCCATTCATCCTCTCAAACGGCATCATGTGGTGCAGAAATGACGGCCCCAGGTCTATTATGTCGTCCACAATATGGACACACAGATGCACCATCACGTCAAAGAACGCGGGTGGGAAGTACATCTCAAGCTCATTCAGTATCACAACGATCTCTTCCTGTAGCCTTCGGAGCTTCTTCACACTGATCGACTTTCGAGAGATGACGTTGAAAAAGTTGCAGAGACCAATAAGCATGTCACTGACATGCTTGTCCATTATCCCTCTAAGGGCAACAGGTAGTATCTGCGTCATCATCACATGACAGTCATGGGACTTCATCCCGCTGAACCTTTTCTTGTCCATGTCTAGATATCTGCTTATCTTGCCATAGTAACCGGAACTAACTTTGACTCCCGTAAGGCACTTAAAGAATTGACCGATCTCAGCCTGACTTAAGGTGAAGCAAGAAGGGGGGCAATAATCCTCTTTCTTTATTTTCTTGCCCTTCTTCTTCCGTGCCTCTATCTCCGTCTCTGTCTCATCTGACATTTTACGGGGCGGCATGTGGAGATCTTCCCTGATTTTCAAATCTTGCATGTCTTTTCTTGCCTTCGGCCCATCCTTGGTCTTATCCAGCATGTTCATCAGTGTCGCGAGCAAGCTCTCAAGGACATTCTTACAGATATGCATTTGATCAAGGCAATGAGGTGTATTGAGTTTGTGCCAGTACTCCAAGTCCCAAAACACAGACCTCGTCTTCCATACCTTCAGCAGCGGCTCCGGCACCTTTCTCATCGTCTTTCCCGGCGCAGGGCACTCCTTCCAGTTTTTCAACAGCTCATCGATTTCGGCACCACTCCGCTTACATGGAGGTCCTCGATGCTCAGCATGACCATTGAATAGATCTCCACGATTTCTCCACGGGTCGTCCTGTTCGAGCCATCTTCGATGCCCCATGTACACGATTTTCCCAGACCCGCCATCTTTCCTTGACGTTAGCTGCTGAGACGTTGTATCATCCATGCACCGCATGCATCTGCAATATCCATGGCACACCTGGCCTGCGACATATCCGTAACCGAGATAGTCGTGCACTGTCGTGATCAGCGCGGCTCTCATGTAGAAATACTCGCCTTTGCTGGTGTCGCATGTCTTGGCCGGTGATTTCCATAATGTGTCTAACTCCTCTTGAAGTAGCCCTAGATACAAATTAATATTATTTCCAGGTTGTTTCGGCCCTTGAATAAGCATGCTCATGTGAATGTACTTCGACTTCATGCACAACCAGGGGGGAGGTTCTACACCCATACAAACACGGGCCATGTGCTATGGTTGGTGTTCTGGTTGCCAAACGGATTCATGCCATCGGTACACGCGCCGAGCACGATGTTCCTTGCATCACATTGGAAATACCAATAGAAGCTGTTCAACGCTCTCCACTGGCTTCCATCCTTGACGTGTCTCAGCTTCGGATCATCTCCATCGTCGGGCTTCTTCCTCTCCGCGTGCTAGCGCATTAGCTTTGCTTCCTTGGGATCTACAAAATACCGCTGGAGACGGGGAGTGATCGGTAAGTACCATACAACTTTCTAGGGACATTTCTTCTTGGACTTCTTGTATCGAGAAGCATTGCACACCGGACAACTTGTTTTTTCCGCGTGATCCTTCCGATAAATTATGCAATCGTTGATGCATGCATGGTATCTAACATGCGGCAGATCAAGAGGGCACACGATCTTCTTGGCCTCATCAACACTAGTAGGACATAGATTCCCCACGGGAAGAACATCCTTTAGGTACTAGAGATGCTCATCGAGGCTAGTGTCGGTCCATTTGTTTTTAGCCTTCGTCTTCAGGATTTGGAGCATCAAACTCAAGCGGGTCACCTCAGGATTGCAACCATCGTACAATGGAGTGCTCGAGTCTACCACCAGTTGCTCCAGCTTAGCCTCCTCTCTAGAAGCAGCTCTCTCAGTACTCGTCTCCTTGCGAAGCAATGCTTGAACATGAGGGTCCCGCATGATTGAACTTAGTACTGACGAACTCTGCTGTGTGGAGTCCACGTCGTTCTCTCCGCCGACATGTCCGACCCCTTCTCCTCCGCCATGTTCGGCCCCTTCTCCGCCGCCATGTCCGGCCTCTTCCCCGCCGCCATTATCGATCATCTCTTCGTCGTCTTGCCCTGTGTCATCATTGCCTGCCCCGTCGGCGTCCTCAACATCGTCATCCTCATCTTCAATTATCCACCGAGTATAGCCATCCATGAAACCAGTCATGAGCAGGTGCGCTTCGACACGACCATCGTCATAGGGGTCGAGCCGAACTATTCCTTTGCATTTTCGACACGGACATAAAACCTCTATCCGGTTATTTTCTTTCATGTCCTGCACCGTCGACCGCAACCACCTGTCCACCATTGTTCCACTGACCATCATGAACGTCTGCATGATAATAAAAACAAATTGATTATAAAAATGCGTGCATGCATCAAAGTCATACAAAAATTCGGCATGACCTTCCCTAAAAATAGGACATATATAGATATAGAGTTTGCTCGGATTTCGCCAAAATGGAAATAAATCAACATTTCGGCAAAACATAGGCAACTCAAAAGCACAATTTGGCGTCAACTCATGCCACACACACAATTTCCATAATATTGCCCAATTATCATATCACACACACATACACATATTTCCATTTTGCAAAAGCATGAAATTTTAATCACCTCTATCTCAAGATCGAGCACACGGTGGAGACGATGATGTAGGGAGATAAAAAGTGCACAAAGCTCTTCTTGACAAAGATAGATCTAGTTAGGGGGCAAATAGGTCACTTGAATAAATGCTACATCTACCTAGCTAGCTAATTTGGGAGGAGACAACTTCAACTAGTGGAGGGAAGCAAAAAGATAAAGGAGATGCATTAATGGAGGTGGTGTAGTTAGCTAGGAGTAATGAAGAGAGAGAAAGGTAGGTAGAAGAGGGAGAGTTATGGGGGAGAAGTCTTGAGGAAGAAGAAGAGTGAGGGGGGGGGGATGTGGGAGGTGGGGGAAAGGGAGGAGAGGAGAGGGGGGAGGGGAGGATGGGTGGGGAAAAGGTGATGGGGTGCTGCACCTTAGCAGTAGCGCGGGAGGAAAAGAGCGCTACTGCTAAGGGTGTAGCAGCAACGCGCTTTACAAACATGCGCTACTGCTAAACGGGCCAACCGTGAGGACAATTTCAAAATTAGCAGCAGCGACGTGACAAAAAAGCGCGCTACTACTATTGCTTTAGCAGTAGCGCGCATCGCGCCACCGCGTTGCTTGTAAACTGAGGTTGTTGGGTTCTGTCGATACATTTTTGTAGCAGTGCTGTTTATCCATCAAGCGCTACTGCTAAATTTTCATCAGCAGCATGCTTTTTTGAAGATCGCTACTGCTAAGTAGCAGTAGCGCCTCTTTTTGAGCCGCGCTGCTACTAAGATTCTGTGTATAAGTTTTTCCCTAGTAGTGTTTGTTTTCTGCACAAAAATAACACCATGGCAGTTCTGCTGAAAACAGCGTCAGTCCGGGTTAGTTTCATTCAAATCATGCAAGTTAGAGTCCAAAACGAGGGCAAAAGTGTTTGGAAAAGTAGATACGAAGGAGACGTATCAACTCCCCCAAGCTTAAACCTTTGCTTGTCCTCAAGAAATTCAGTTGATAAAGTGAAAGTGATAAAGAAAAACTTTTACAAACTCTGTTTGCTCTTGTTGTTGTAAATATGTAAAGCCAGCATTCATGTTTTCAGCAAAGATTTTGGAATAACCATATTCACAATAACACTTAGGTCTCATGTTTACTCATATCAATGGCATAATCAACTAGCGAGCAATAATAATAAATCTCGGATGACAACACTTTCTCAAAACAATCATAATATGATATCACAAAGTGGTATCTCGCTAGCCCTTTCTGAGACCGCAAAACATAAATGCAGAGCACCTTTAAAGATCAAGGACTGACTAAACATTGTAATTCATGGAAAAAGAAATCCAGTCAAGTCATACCCAATAAAACTAATAGTAATGCATGCAAATGACAATGTGCTCTCCAGCGGGTGCCTTTTAATAAGAGGGTGATGACTCAACATAAAAGTAAATAGATAGGCCCTTCGTAGAGGGAAGCAGGGATTTGTAGAGGTGCCAGAGCTTGATTTTAAAATAGAGATGAATAACATTTTGAGCGGTATACTTTCACTGTCAATGCAACAACTATGAGATCTCGATATCTTCCATGCTACATACATTATAGGCGGTTCCCAAACAGAATGGTAAAGTTTATACTCCCCCACCACCAACAAGCATCAATCCATGGCTTGCTCAAAACAATGAGTGCCTCCAACTAGCAACAACCCTGGGGAAGTTTTGTTTAATTATTTCGATTTTCTTTGATCTTCTGATCATGGGACCGGGCATCCCGGTTACCAGCCATTTTCTCGTGAATGAGGAGTAGAGTCCACTCCCCTTGAGAATAACCCACCTAGCATGGAAGATACAGACAGCCCTAGTTGAAACATGAGCTGCTTGAGCATACAAAACAGAATTTCATTTGAAGGTTTAGATATTGGCACTTGGAACGGCAGGTAAATACCACATATAGGAAGGTATGGTGGACTCATATGGAATAACTTTGGGGTTTATGGAGATTGGATGCACAAGCAGTATTCCAGCTTAGTACAGGTGAAGGCTAGCAAAAGACTGGGAAGCGACCAACTGAGAGAGCGACAACAGTCATGAACATGCATTAAAATTAATCAACACTGAGTGCAAGCATGAGTAGGATATAATCCACCATGAACATAAATATCGTGAAGGCTATGTTGATTTGTTTCAACTACATGCGTGAACATGTGCCAAGTCAAGTCACTCGAATCATTCAAAGGAGGATACCGCCCTATCATACCACATCACAACCATTTTAATAGCATGTTGGCACGCAAGGTAAACCATTATAAGCTCCGAGCTAATTAAGCATGTCATAAGCAACTATAATCTCTAATTGTCATTGCAAACATGTTTATTCATAATAGGCTGAATCGGGAATGATGAACTCATCATATTTACAAAAACAAGAGAGGTTGAGTTCATACCAGCTTCTCTCATCTCAATCAGTCCATCATATATCGTCATTATTGCCTTTCACTTGCACGACCGAACGATGTGTATAATAATAATAGTGCATGTGCATTGGACTAAGCTGGAATCTGCAAGCATTCAATTCAAGGGAGAAGACAAAGTAATGTGGGCTCTCGGTTAAATCAACAATCATGCATATGAGAGCCACTAAACATTTTCATTATGGTCTTCTCCTCTCGACCCCCAAAGGAAAGAAAAGAAAATAAAACTATTTACATGGGAAAGCTCCCAACAAGCAAAAGAAGAAGGAGAAATCTTTTTGGGTTTTCTTTTAATTACTACTACAGGCATGGAAATTAAACTAACTAATTTTTTTGGTTTTTCTTAAAGTTTATCAAACACACAAGAGGAAAGCTAGAAAAAGAAATTAAACTAGCATGGATAGTACAATGAAAAATTATGAGCGCCGACAACTAGAGTAAGTGTGTGAACATGAATGTCATGTCGGTGAGAGATACGTAATCCCCCAAGCTTAGGCTTTTGGCCTAAGTTGGTCTATGGCCATGGATAGCGTGACTAATATCCGAAGTTATAACTAGGGTCGTACTGAGATGCAGCAGCCATTGCCTCTTGAGCTGTGGCATGGTGTCGAGCTGCCTCCGCTCTCCTCTCGTGTTCGTTTGCCTCCTCCCTGGTGACAACATATCTTCGTTTTGCCTGGTAATCAAAAAGGGAAGGAGCAGGGAGAGTAACATGGACAGCGCGACGTCTGTCAAAGATTAGTCGATACTGGAGGAATTGTTCATTCCTCACAAGAAAATGATGAATGACCATAGCATCATAATCTAAATAAGCGGGAAGCAACTCCCTATCACCATCACGTGAAGGTATACCAAGATAATTAGCAAAACGGGTCACATAAATCCCTCCAAATAAATCTCCAACTAAACCATTATTATGCAACCTACGTGCACCAATTGCCCCCAAGTTATAATCTTTATTACCTAATATAGCACTCTTGAGAACACAAAGATCACGGACACACATGCGGCATGCTTCATCTTTACCATTGATGCATCTACCAATGAAGAGAGCAAAGTAATGTATAACAGGAAAATGAATGCTCCCTATGGTAGCTTGAGCTATATCTCTAGATTCTCCCACAGTGATACTAGCAAGAAAGTCTTTATATTCAGATTTACGGGGTTCATTAACATTACCCCACTACGTAAGTTTGCAAGCAGTAGTAAAATCTTCTAAGTCCATGGTATATGATTGATCATAAATATCAAACAGGACATTTTGAGAATTACGTGAAGATGTAAACTTAAATCTTCTCACGAATGAATCAGTCAAGTGGTAGTACTGAGGACACTTATGTTGCATGAAGTCCTCAAGATCGGCATTACGCACATATGCATCAAATTCATCCTTCATGCCTGCATTGACCATAAACTCTTCTCACGGCCATTCACAAGGCCGCACATTAGCTTCCCTCGGTGGTTCATCGTCTTGCTCATGCATAGCGCGCCTGCGTCCTTTCTTTGTTGAAGAACCACCTTGGTATGTTTTCCTAAACATATTTCTTCCTCTGAAAAATTTCTGAAATTTTTAGTAACTCAAAATAAAAGTGAATCAAACTCAATAAAACTGATAGCAACTACTCCCACAAGTGCCTAGAGCCTATATCATGCATTAGAATTACTTGGGACCTCATAAATTTGACATGCAAGCTCAAGAACAGGGTCACCTAGGCAGCAAAAATTTGCAATAAATAAAGCACTAGAACAAAAACTAATTGGACCATTGGAGGAGTCACATACCAAAGAACAATCTCCCAAAGCAGTTTCGTGAATGGAGCTTTGAGCAAGGAGATCGAAAATCGCAGCAAAATGAGCTAGAAAACGTGCTTGAGCTGGATGGGGATTTTTTGGGGAGGAAGATGGAGTGTGTGGGTGCAGGAATGAGTGGACGGGGGCCACCATGGGCCCACGAGGCAGGGGGCATGCCCTGTAAGGGTGGGCGCACCCTGGACCCTCGTGGCCAGGTGCTTGCCCCCCCTGCTATGTTCTCAGTGCCTAAAATCCTCAAATATTCCAAATAACAGATAATACTATTTTACGGATATTTTTTGGGATATTTTTATTGTACAGATAATTCAGAAAACAGACAGATAATACTATTTTTGCTTTATTTATTCTAAATAACAGAAAGTAAAAAGAGGGTACAGAAGGTTGTGCCTTCAAAAGGAATCCACTAACAAGGTTGATCAAGTCTTGTTAACAAACTCATTCCGAATAACCTGGAACCGGAGAAATTTAGAGTAACACTAGGTTACCTCAACGGGGATATTAACATTCCCAATAATAAGAATATCATATTTTTTCTTGACAGTAGGAAGAGGAAATTCAAAACCTCCAATAATGATAGTTGGAATTTTTCCAATAGAGTTGATGCTATGAACTTGAGGTTGTTTCCTTGGAAAGTGTACCGTATGCTCATTACCATTAACATGAAAAGTGACATTGCCTTTATTGCAATCAATAACAACCCATGTAGTGTTCAAAAAGGGTCTACCAAGGATAATCGACATACTATCGTCCTCGGGAATATCAAGAATAACAAAGTCCGTTAAGATAGTGACATTTGCAACCACAACAGGCACATCCTCACAAATACCGACAGGTATAGCAGTTGATTTATCGGCCATTTGCAAAGATATTTCAGTAGGTCTCAACTTATTCAATTCAAGTCTACGATATAAAGAGAGAGGCATAACACTAACACCGGCTCCAAGATCACATAAAGCAGTTTTAACATAGTTTGTTTTAATGGAGCATGGTATAATTGGTACTCCTGGATGTCCAAGTTTCTTTGGTATTCCACCTTTAAAAGTATAATTAGCACGCATAGTGGAAATTTCAGCTTCTGGTATCTTTCTTTTATTTGTAATAATATCCTTCATGTATTTAGCATAAGGATTTACTTTAAGCATATCAGTTAAGTGCATACGTAAGAAGATAGGTCTAATCATTTCAGCAAAGCGCTCAAAATCCCCATCATCCTTTTTCTTGGTTGGTTTAGGAGGAAAAGGCATGGGTTTCGGAACCCATGGTTCTTTTTCTTTACCATGCTTCCTAGCAACAAAGTCTCTCTTATCATAACATTGATTCTTTGATTGTGGGTTATCAAGATCAACAGCAGGTTCAATCTCTACATCATTATTATTGCTAGGTTGAACATCAACATGAAAATTATCATTAAGATTATCACTAGGTTCATGTTCATCACCAGATTATGTTTCAGCATCAGAAATAGAAATATCGTTGGGATTCTCAGGGGTGTCTACAACAGGTTCACTAGAAGCACGCAACGTCCTATCATTTTTCCTTTTCTTCTTTTTAGAAGGACTGGGTGCATATACATTATTTCTCTGACAATCCTACTCGATTCTCTTAGGGTGGCCTTCAGGACACAAAGGTTCCTGAGTCATTCTACCAGTTCTAGTAGCCACTCTAATAGCAAAGTCATGTTTATTATTTAATTCATCGAGAAAATCACTTCGAGCTTTAAGTACTTGCTCCGCTTGAGTTGTAACCATACAAGCATATTTACTAATGAGTTTAAGTTCAGGAAAATTTGTTTTTGCCACTCTAGATTTTGCCAACTTTCCTTATGCCACTCTAGATTTTGACATTTCACTTTTGCCACTCTTTTTTTTGACAATTATCACAATTGCCATTTTGCGGCAAAAGCAAAGTAATTTTATTTCATTTTTGTCACTCTTAGCTTTTGATAATTATCACAATTGCCACTCTGAAAATTTTGCTTTTGCCACGGGAATGGCAATTGTGATAATTGTCAAAAACTAAGAGTGGCAAAAGTGAAATGTCAAAATCTAGAGTGGCATAAGGAAAATTGGAAAAATCTAGAGTAGCAAAAACAAAATTTTGCCTTTAAGTTCACCTTTAACTCTAGCCATATAATCACTCAAGCGTCCAATCATGTGAGCATTACTCTTTAATTCTCTACCAACATAAGCATTAATCCTTTCTTGCCTAGCCATAAAATCATCAAATTCATCTAAACATTGGCAAGGAAATTTAGTGAACGGGATTTCAACTTTATCATATCTATAGAGAGAATTTACCTTTACTACCTGTGTCGGGTTATCAAGACAATGTGGTTCTTCAACAGGCGGTATATTAAAACCATGTATTTCTTCAATAGGAGGTAAATTCTTAACATCTTCAGCTTTAATACCTTTCTCTTTCGTTGATTTCTTTGCCTCTTGCATATCTTCAGAACTGAGAAATAGAACTCCCCTTTTCTTTGGAGTTGGTTTAGGAATAGGCTCAGGAGTTGGCTCAATTGGCTCAGGAATTGGCTCAGGAAGAGTCCAAATAGTTTCATTAGTCAACATATTATTCAATAACAATTCAGCTTGGTTGACTATTCTTTCCCTGAAAACACAACCAGCACAACTATCCAAGTGGTCCTTGGAAGCAATAGTTAGTCCATTATAAAAGATATCAAGTATTTCATTTTTCTTAAGAGGATGATCAGGCAAAGCATTAAGTAATCGGAGAAGCCTCCCCTAAGCTTGTGGGAGACTCTCTTCTTCAATTTGCACAAAATTATATATTTCCCGCAAGGCAGCTTGTTTCTTATGAGCAGGGAAATATTTAGCAAAGAAGTAATAAATCACATCCTGGGGACTACGGACACAACGAGGATCAAGAGAATTAAACCAAGTTTTAGCATCACCCTTCAATGAGAATGGAAATATCTTAAGGATATAGTAATATCAGGATTTCTCATCATTAGTGAACAGTGTGGCTATATCATTTAACTTAGTAAGATGTGCCACAACGGTTTCAGATTCATTGCCATAAAAAGGATCAAATTCAACCGAAGTAATTATCTCAGGATCGACAGAGAATTCATAATCCTTATCAGTAACAAAGATAGGTGAAGTAGCAAAAGCAGGGTCATATTTCATTTTAGCATTCAGAGATTGCTGCTTCCATTTAGCTAATAACTTCTTAAGATCATATCTATCATTGCAAGCAAGAATAGCTCTAGCAGCTTCTTCATCCATAACATAACCCTCAGGAACAACAGGCAATTCATACTTAGGGGGAGAACCTTTATCATCACTATCTTCAATAATATCATCTTCAATAATTTCATTCTCTCTAACCCTAGCAAGTTGTTCATCTAGAAATTCACCTAATGGCAAAGTAGTATCAAGCATACAAGTAGTTTCATCATAAGTATCATGCATAGTAGAAGTGGCATCATCAATAACATGCGACATATCAGACTTCATAGCAGTAGCAGGTTTAGGTGTCGCAAGCTTACTCAAACGGAAGGAGAATCTAGTGCAGAGCTAGATGGCAGTTCCTTACCTCCCCTCGTAGTTGAGGGAAAAATCTTAGTTCTTTCGTCTTTCAAGTTCCTCATTGTGACCAGCAGATATAAATCCCAAGTGACTCAAAGAATAGAGCTATGCTCCCCGGCAACGGCGCCAGAAAATAGTCTTGATAACCCACAAGTATAGGGGATTGCAACAGTTTTCGAGGGTAGAGTATTCAACCCAAATTTATTGATTCGACACAATGGGAGCCAAAGAATATTCTCAAGTATTAGCAGTTGAGTTGTCAATTCAACAACACCTGGATAACTTAGTATCTGCAGCAAAGTATTTAGTAGCAAAGTAGTATGATAGTAATGGTAATAGTGGTAAAAGTAATGATAGCAGCTTTGTAGTAATTGTAACAGTAGCAACGGTAAAGTAAATAAGCAAAGCACAATATGTGAAAAGCTCGTAGGCATTGGATCAGTGATGGATAATTATGTCGGATGCGATTCCTCATGTAATAGTTATAAAATAGGGTGACACTGAACTAGCTCCAGTTCATCAATGTAATGTAGGCATGTATTCCGAATATAGTCATACGTGCTTATGGAAAAGAACTTGCATGACATCTTTTGTCCTACCCTCCCGTGGCAGCGGGGTCCTAGTGGAAACTAAGGGATATTAAGGCCTCCTTTTAATAGAGTACCGGACCAAAGCATTAGGACTTAGTGAATACATGAACTCCTCAAACTACGGTCATCACCGAGAAGTATCCCGATTATTGTCACTTCGAGGTTGTCGGATCATAACACATAATAGGTGACTATAGACTTGCAATATAGGATCAAGAACTCACATATATTCATGAAATCATAATAGGTTCAGATCTAAAATCATGGCACTCGGGCACTAGTGACAAGCATTAAGCATAGCAAAGTCACAGCAACATCAATCTCAGAACATAGTGGATACTAGGGACCAAACCCTAACAAAACTAACTTGATTACATGGTAAATCTCATCCAACCCATCACCGTCCAGCAAGCCTACGAAGGAATTACTCACGCACAGCGGTGAGCATCATGAAATTGGTGATGGAGGATGGTTGATGATGACGACAACGACGAATCACCCTCTCCGGAGCCCCGAACGGACTCCAGATCAGCCCTCCCGAGAGAGATTAGGGCTTGGCGGCGGCTCCGTATCGTAAAACGCGATGAAACTTTCTCTCTGATTTTTTTCTCCGCGAATGCAAATATATAGGGTTGGAGATGAGGTCGTTGGCCATCCAGGGGGGCCATGATGTGGGCCCCCTGGCCTTGATTCTTTCACCAGTATTTTTTATATTTTCCAAAAGTAATCTCCATGGATTTTCAGGTCATTCCGAGAACTTTTGTTTTCTGCACAAAAATAAAACCATGGCAGTTCTGCTGAAAACAGTGTCAGTCCGGGTTAGTTTCATTCAAATCATTCAAGTTAGAGTCCGAAACAAGGGCAAAAGTGTTTGGAAAAGTAGATATGATGAAGACGTATCACATGCAATACAGTTCGCTACCATATCCGCCGATAACCAAAAGGCACAAGTGGGGACCAAAGACTGGACTGTGTTCTTTTGGGCTATGGGCCAAGCAATATTTTTGGCGTTCACTCTCCTAATACTTGGAGTTTGACAACTGATTGACGCCGGTTGATACTCGAATGAATATAGGCACTTCTTGTCAACATCGATGCTTGTCTGACTGAACTTTGAAGTACATAGCAGCATCATAAGTATTTGTCCATCTGATCATTTCTTGCAGTTATACTAAAATCACCCAATGCAATGATTTTCCTGCGAGTTCAGGCTCCAAGTTACTCCTTTATAAAATCGGCAAACAGTAGCACAATACCAAATTACCAATACATGACAAGCAAGATAATCAGGATAAAGACCAATACCAACCTGTGTAAGGTAGCATATCAATTACTATTTCCTTTGACTGGAAGACGAGATAAGCGAAGCGACTGACAGCAAAGGAAGAAACCAGGCCGAGATTAGCGACTGACAGGAAAGGACATAAGCTGTTGAGGCAATGAAGCACCCAAAGTTTTTGTGTAGTTCCACCAAAATCGAGCATCCCTGTTGGCACATATATTGAGAGAGTGAGATTACTGTAATAGTGGGACTAGTTGATGAAACATACACTAACAAATAGAAGCACCCTCATTATCTTAATGGGTAAAGTTAGCAACATAGTAGTCTTGCTTAAAGAGAGGTATTAGTTTATTTAATCAGTGCCAATTAGCTCAACACTCAAAGCATTGCTATTTATCATAGGTTGCAAAACTTTAACGTGCAAAGATAAAGGAGTTTCTCATGACAGTAGCACGGTACAAATAGAGATGACAGCAAACTAATATGGATGAAGGCCTTAGGCCCGTACCAACCTGAGAAAAAAAGCTTATTCATGTAGTCCCATAAGAGATGATAAAGCACTCACTGGAATCACTCAATAGTATATATTTTTGTGCACTTCAAATGTATGGTTGAAATCACTCTTGTTTACCAGTGTTGAGATTATATCGAAAGATTATCCAGAACTTCCAGCGAAGTTAAAGCACTGGCTGGGATACAGTTCATTGTATTTGTCGGTGGGAAACGACACCTATGAGATCATGAGGATCCCTTCTGCGGTTGCGGGGCGCGGGGTTGTGAGAAGAGCAGGATTAGCAATCAGCAAAAGGATTGTTTACCCAGGTTCGGGCTGCGAGGATGCGTAAAACCCTAGTCCTGCTTTGGTGGATGTATTGAGTGTTTTTGAGCTCCTGAACTAGCTACGGTGGCTGCGTGCATCCAAATAGCTGAATCCCTCTCCAGTACACCATGGGCCTCCTTTTATAGTTGAAAGGGGCTGCCACAATGGCACACAGGAGGTGGAAAGGCCTACAGTGCTACGAGCTTATCGCTCGTATTACAGGACAAGGCACATTTAATGCGTAGCTTAGGTGTCCTCTTGCTTTATCGGGGACGGGAGCGAGGACCGTCCCGTCCGTCGCCGCTCCTCCTCGCTTCGGCACGCGCCCTGGCCAGCGATGCATGCGGCGCCATGTAGGCAGGCAAGCAGCTGAGGTGGCTCGGTGGTGGATCCTCCACGAAGATCTGCATGCCGCCACGCAGGCGTGTGCTGAGTTGGCCTAGAAGCTGCATGTTGCCACGAAGGTGCCTGCCCAGTTGGTTGGGCTGGCAGCTGCATGTGAACGGCGGTGGAGATTTGGTTGGTGCGGGCCTAGCAGTGGCCCCGCTGACACCCTTGGCAAGGGTCTTGCCGGGTGGCCCGGCAAGGGTCTTGCCGTGGCGCGCTGGCGTCCCCGGCAAGGATCTTGCCGGGGGTCTTGTGGGTTTCCTCAGCAAGTATCTTGTCGCGGATTGTTGCCTTCCAATCCTCATCCGATCTTGAATATTCTTTGTCTTCACAAAGATCTACAGGCCACCATGGAGGTGCCTCCCGAGCCCTGGCCCAACGTGGTTGATGGTGTTGGAGACCGTGGGTTCGAGGGTGGCTCACTCCGCTGGTGTGGGCGAGCCGCCCCGACAAGGGGCTTGCCGGGGTCGCTGAGGCTGCCCCAGCCAGGTTCCCGTCGGGGAAACCTGCTTCGCCCATCTGCTCTCTGTGGTCTCGGTCTTCGGTGTTTCGCTGATTGTCTTGTGGCTTCGACTCCTCCCTTTTACCCTGCTAAGTGTGGCGTCGGCCTGTGGCTTTGACTGCCCGCGCACAAGTAAGGGGTACAAAGGACTGCCCCTACTTTAGTACACCGACAGGAGCCCCCGGGCCTGGGTCACACATAGGCGCAACGCGTTGTTGGGCCAGGCCCAAAACGGTGCGCGGGCAGACAGGGCGGTTTACACTGCGGTAAAAACTTTTCGTCCGCTGCGCTTCCTCACAACCCGCGTTGAATGCGCGAAGTGGGGGTCGCGTGTGTGCGCGTGACCGAAGCATGCTAGCGTCATCTTATGGTGGACAGTAAAGAGGCAGCTTGCGTGTCTCCTTGAGACCGCAGGGCCACTGCTCATTTACTGCCCTTACTTGGGAACCGTCCCTCCACGCGTCCCATTGGGCCCGCCTCTTGCGCCATGTTTGCTACATGTATGACGCAGAGCGAAAGACAGGTGCGCAGGATACGGGAAGTCGCACGCGCGTGGGTCGGTTCCCACATGCCTTCAATTGAGCGGGGAGGGCGGTCGACGGCCCTGCCCGTTGTCACTTCAATGGGCTGGATTGGCCAAAAGGGGCGGCCGAGCCCCGCCCCCGCCCCTTTATAAAGAGGGGAGCGGGAGGAACGGTGCCTCTCAATCCTTCGTCATCCGCTTCTCCCCATTCCTGCTTCCTCCTTCTTTCTGTCATGGCGAGGGGGCGTGGCGATGCGTCATCGATGGTGGCGAGGGTCTCGGCTAGACAACGCATCGCTCCTCCCCAAGAGCTCGTAGCGGCGGAGCCGGCCGTTAGAGGGAGGGGAGGGGGCGAGGTCGAGGCCGTCACGGCGCTCGAGGGAGAGGAGGACGGGGCGGCAGATCGGCCTCGCCTCCGCCAGCGGCCCCTCCCCCGGTGGAGGGCCACATCGGGGATAACCCTTATGAGTTCTTCATCAGGTTGCGCCAGCCACCGCGCTGTCGTCTTCGCCTCCCGACCCCATTTGTGTGGGAGATGGAGATGTACCCGCCGTAGGCGCTGCGGCTGCATATGAGGGGTTGGGGGAACAACGGTACATGGGCCCATGTCGAGTTCCCCTCCCCTCATGTCACGTATCTTCGCCGAGGGTGGAAGACTTTTGCCCGCATCCATAGCCTGACGGAGGGGCTCACTCTCCATTTCAAATTAATGGAGAGCGTCCTCCTCTCCGTCAAGGTCTTCGGGCACTTCGGGACTTGCATAAGGTGCTGCGTGGAGAGCTCCTTTGACGATGGAAACTTTTTCTCAGGCGAGAGTGATGAGGAGGTAAGCGGGGCAGATGACGGGGACGAGTCCGACTAGGCGTCGGACTCCCCGCGCCTGGGCGGGTGCGGCAGCAGCAGCATCTGCACCTGGCCGCTCCTCCGACGGAATCTGCCGGGGGAGGGGCCAGCTCCTTGAACTTCTCGGGGTCATCTCCTAGGGCGGCTGGCGTTGGGAGGCTGCAGAAGAGGAAGAGGGCGGGCGGCAAGGCCGTCAAGTCGGAGTACGCGGGCACCGACGCCTTCATCGCGTATTGATGTCCTGCCGCCTCATCTTCGAGCTCTTCCCCCGGCGCCGTCATCACCAGCCAGCCTTTGGACGGCCATTGAGACATTCTCTTGGTGCTTTCTGCCGCTCGTAGCTCGCCTACGTGCCCCTTTTGCCCCTTTTCGCTTCCTTGACCTGCTTCCTAAGGAGAGGGACAAGAAAGGGATTACGAGCATCTTATGTCTTTTTAGTCTGTAAGCCTTCGGGCCTTTGTTAAATTTAGAACTTGTAATCCTCTTGCTCATGTTTTTCACTCCGTATGAACTGTACCTGTACGGGATGTTTTTAATGAAAAAGGGACGTTTGCCGGGTTTTTCTTTCGTGGGTGAAACCCGCGACAAGGAGCAAATCCTCGTTATTATTTAAGATAAACGTTTTTTCCCGGCAACAGGCCTTGCCGTCCCCCCACTTTGCTCAACCTTTCTCTTGCCCTTGGCGGAGGCAGGGATGAAGTGGGCTTAGGCTTCTCGTTCCATTTCCTTGCTGCCGCGACTACAACCAAATCCGGACCCAGGAGATGATCCTTGGGTATAGAAAAAGGGGAGCACGGTAGCCTAGAAATAAAACGAGGTTTCACGTATCCCAGTTCCATATCGAAATGCATGATAGAGGAAACAAGACTTATCTGGATCTGCAGCCCCCGGCAACCTTGGCTTGTCGCGGTTGGATCCTTGTACTTGCAGCCCCCGGCAACTTTGGTTTGCCGGGGTCGAGATGCCGGTCCGTTCCCTTTCTTCCATATAGCTCGGCAAAAGTGCTCATATGCCCTGCGAACCAAAGAGGACAGAAAAGAACAGAGAGACGCGCACTCAACCTCTAAGCTAGGGGTTAGCTGCCGCTAAGCACTATCAACCCTAACCAAGGAAGAGACTCGACCTAGCGTGCATGCTATAACTTAGGGCGCCAGCGCTTCGTTTATTTATGCTCAGGGTCTGCGCCTGGCTTTGTACAAAGGGTTACATGCCTTGCCGGCAAGGCTTGTACAAAAGGTGGCTTGCCGGGAGGCCCGGCAGCCGCGCCTTATGGGTAAAACTTGCAAAGATGCTCGATGTTCGAGGCGTTGCTCACTGGAATGGAATCTTCGGTCTCCAGGCGGACTGCGCCGAGCCTGGTGACTCGTGTTACCCGATAAGGGCCTTCCCACTTCGGCGTCAACTTGTTGGAATTCTTGGCCAACTAAACGTGCCGAAGAACAAGGCCGCCTTCCTCAAAGCTCCAGGCATGAACCTTGCGGCTATGGTTGCGGCCCAAGGCTTGCCGGTAGCGTGCTGCTCTCATAGCCGCCCGGAGATGATCTTCCTCAAGGAGCGTTGCGTCATCTTGCTGCAGTCGCTATGGCTCAAGCTCATCATAAGCGAGGACTCGAGGTGACCCGTATATGAGTTCCGTGGGGAGAACTGCTACTGCCCCGTAGACCAGGGCAAAGGGTGTCTGGCCGGTGGCTCGATTTGGCGTCATTGTGATCGAGCAAAGAACCGCCGGCAACTCGTCAATCCAGCGCCTTCCACTCTTGCGCAGCCTATCAAAACTCTTTGTTCTTAAGCCTCGCAAAACTTCAGCGTTTGCTCTCTCTGCTTGGCCGTTGCTCTGTGGGTGTGCCATGGAAGCAAAACAGACCTTGCTGCCGAGATCCTCAATGTACTGCATGAAGGCGTGGCTTGTGAACTCCGTGCCATTGTCGATGATGACCCTGTTGGGTACCCCAAAACGGCAAACTAGCCCCTTCAAGAACTTGATGGCCGACTGCGCTGTCTCCTTCCTCACCGCTTCCACCTCTGGCCACTTTGTGGACTTGTCGATTGCAACGTACAAGTACTCAAAGCCCCCGACGGCATGAGGGAAAGGGCCCAATATGTCGAGCCCCCAGGCCAAGAAGGGCCAGGAGAGATGGATGGTTTGAAGGGCTTGAGCTGGTTGATGAAGCTTCTTTGAATGGAACTGGCACACTTCACACTTGGTTACTAGTGTCGTCGCATCCTGGAGGGTAGTGGGCCAGAAGAAACCTTGCCGGAAAGCCTTGCCAGCAAGGTGTAACACCCTCGATGCGACTATAGCTCCCACGTGTCGAGGCACAACTTCGAGACATAATTGCATTGAAGGCATATGTCGCAAGTGAGGTAATCTTCACACAACCCATGTAATACATAAGGGAAAGAGATACATAGTTGGCTTACAATCGCCACTTCACACAATTACATGAATAAACATTACATCAATCAAATACACTCATGGTCCGACTACAGAACCAAAATAAAAGAAGAACCCCAAATGCGACACGGTCCCCGATCGACCCCAACTGGGCTCCACTACTGATCAACTAGAACGAAACAACATAAAGAACACGATCTTCATCGAGCTCCTCCTGAGCTTGGTTGCGTCATCTGCACGGACTCATCGGCATCTGCAAACTGGTTTTGGAAGTGTCTGTGAGCCACAGGGACTCAGCAATCTCGCACCCTCGCGATCAAGACTATTTAAGCTTATGGGTAACGTAAAGGTATGAGATGGAGCTGCAGCAAGCGACTAGCATATATGGTGGCTAACATACGCAAAAGAGAGCGAGAAGAGAAAGCAAAGCACGGTCGATAAGAGTATGATCAAGAAGTGATCCTATAATGACCTACGTCAAGCATAACTCCAACAACCGTGTTCACTTCCCGGACTCCGCCGGAAAGAGACCATCACGGTTACACACGCTGTTGATTCATTTTAATTAAGGTCAACTTCAGTTTTCTACAACCGGACGTTAACAAATTCCCATCTGCCCATAACCACGGGCACGGCTTTCGAAAGTTCAAATCCCTGTAGGGGTGTCCCAACTTAGCCCATCACAAGCTCTCACGGTCAATGAAGGAATAGACCTCCACCCGAGACGTTCCGATCAGACTCGGTATCCCGGTACAACAAGACATTTCGACAGGGTGAAACTAAACCAGCAACACTGCCCGATGTGCCGACATCCTGATGGGAGCTACACATATCTCGTTCTCAGGGCAACACCGGATGAGACATCCTACGAGTAAAACCAGCCCTCAAGTTTCCCCGAGGTGGCCCCGCAGTCTACTCAGTTCGGACCAACACTTAGACAAGCACTGGCCCGGGGGGGTTAAAATAAGATGACCCTTGGGATGCGTGACTCCCAAGGGAAAAAGGCTAGGTGGCGAATGGTAAAACCAATGTTGGGCACTGCTGGAAAAGCTTTACTTAAGGCGAACTGTCAAGGGGTTCCCATAATAGCCCAACCGCGTAAGGAGCGCAAAATCCGGGAACATAACACCGATATGACGGAAACTAGGGCGGCAAGAGTGGAACAAAACACCAGGAATAAGGCCGAGCCTTCCACCCTTTACCAAGTATATAGATGCATTAATTAAATAAGATATATTGTGATATCCCAACAAAATATCCATGTTCCAACAAGGAACAAGCTCCAATCTTCACCTGCAACTAACAACGCTATAGGAGGGGCTGAGCAAAGCGGTAACATAGCCAATCAACGGTTTGCTAGGACATGGTGGGTTAGAGGTTTGACATGGCAATTGGGAGGCTGACAAGCAAATGGTAGGCATCGTAGCATTGGCATAGCAAAGAGCGAGCAAACTAGCATAGCAAAGATAGTAGTGATTTCGAGGGTATGATCATCTTGCCTGAAATCCCGCAAGGAAGAAGAATGAGTCCATGAAGGAGACAAATGGACGTAGTCGAACGAATCCTCACAACACGACGTTACCGGAAACAACCCGAAGATGCAACACCGGAAAGAAGCAAACAACATAGTAAACAACCAACACAAGAACATGGCATGATGCACAATCAAGTATGATGCATGTCCGGTTTAATGAAGCATGGCATGGCAATATGCACAAACAATACTACAAATTAAGTGGAGCTCAATATGCAACGAGTTGCATATTGACGGAGCACCACATCAATTATTTAGTTCAATCTTGTTTATGTACCCAACAATATTAAATGTTGTTAAACATGGCAAGAGAGTGAAGCAAAGCAAAACTACCTATCTAGTCAAGTTTAAATGAGGCCGGGAACAACAAACAACAAATTCCGGTAAATCCCCATATGCATATTTTAGATTAGGTCCTGTTCTGCCCTTAACCATATTTTAGAGTTGTTAGGCATGCAAAACAATGTCACCAAGATAAACTAGGCAAAATTCTACCCCATTTACATCTAAAGTTTATTAAATTTGGAGCTACGGTTGAATAGTTATGAATTAAATCATTTTAGCATGGCATAGGAGCAATTTTAAACAAACATCATTTTAAACATTTTAAACATGCATGAAAGTGACATATTATTAAACTAGACAAAATTCTGAGCAAGTTTCATATATAAAATGTTTTAATCTGATGCACGGTTGTGGAGATATTAAATGCATGATCTAGAGGGACTTTTCTGCAAAACTGTTTTACACTGGATAATTGGACAAAATCGCAGCCAGGAAAAAAAATACTATGGGCCGAATCAAGCTGGGCCAACAGGAGGAATAACAGAGGCGGGGTGCTGGGGTGTGGCCTCACCCAGTGGGCCTTGGCCCGGTCGGTGCAGAGAGGCTGGAGGAGGCCGGTTGGGGAGGTCGGACGCGGGCCAGCTGGAGCCTGGCGCGGCTGGGCTTGGTGCGATCTGGCGCTGTCTCCAGGCGAACAGGGACGCGGTCAACGGCGATGCGGGACTTGGCGCTGGTCGTCCTCTTCCACACGCAGAAACAGAGGCCAGCGACGAGGACTTGAGGTGGGGGAAGGCGCGACGAGGGACTTGGCAGGGCGAAGGTGCATGGGAACCGACCGGATCTGGGCCGAGATGGGGCACGCCGGCGTCGAGGAAGGCCGGCACTACAAGAGCGCCAGGCTCCTCTTTCTGTTCGGGAACGGAGAGGGCTACGGGCACTGCAGCGTTGACGGAGGAGATTCAGGCGTCGAGGAAGGTACGGGAAGAGGATGTCGGCATGGAGAGGAGCGCTCGGGCGCGGCTGCTGCTTGGGGCGACGAAGAGGAACTCCTCTCCTCGTGGAACTCCTGGACGAGGGGGCGATAGGAGCACGGGCGCGGGCCGTCTGCTCGTCGGAAGCAGAGCAGCAGCGGCGCTGAACGGGAAGGCGGCAGCGGGGTCCGGTGGAGGCGTGCACAGGAGCTCCTCTCCCCTGATTCGGGCGCGGGGTGGAGAAGATCGAGTGGGCAGAGGAAGGAGGAGGCGCTCGGCTGGTCGGATCGGAAGGAGGGGATGGATTGGATTGGATCGCGGAAAAAAACGAGGAGGGCGGCTGGTTGGTTCGACGCTGATAACAAGGAGAGTGGCGGCGGCGTGGGGATTGATGGATGGGACAACTCCCCAAGGTTTTAGGGTCTGGTCTGGTATATATAGCAAAAGGATTTTCGGATAGAGGCATTTGGTCCCTCCGATCTTAAACGGACGGTCGCGAAATAAAAGCTTAGGGAGACCAAATGAGAAAACGGTGACGTTTTGTAGATGTTTGGGGATGATCCGGACACAACGGTGGCGACTGCTCGGGTCGGGCCCGGGACAAATTTCGGACGCGCACGTGAGGGGTTCGATGCACTGAGCAAAAAAAGGGTTTCAGACCGTGCGATCGCATCGAACGGCTCCGGACGCGAAGAGGGGTAGGTGGATGGACTAGGTGGGCTGTGGCGAGGATGAGAGGAGAGAACAGAGAGAAGGGCCGGCAGCAGTTTTCGAAGACCGAAAACGTCCGACGATAGACCGGCTATAATGCCGCTATAGTTATCCGTTGGGGCATCAAACGATCTCTGAATGCGATGAAACTTGACAGGCGGTCTATCTACACTATAATAAGACCACACGTCAACTCTCATCCCATTCTGAGAACATTTTCCGGCCACTTATAAAATACTATTTCGGACATGCCGCGGGCGCGTGCAAGTGTGCCTGGGCTCAGAACGGACAACAGACGGAACGAGGAGACCGGGACGGATGCAAGTTTTTAAAACATGATGATGCAATGCACATGATGACATGATGAGCAAAGCATGACACGCAAGCAATGACAAGACAACAACAGTGAATAACTGGACGACACCTGGCACATCGGTCTCGGGGCGTTACACAAGGGCCCTCGACCCTATGTGGGAGCCACATATGCCTCCATGTACCTCTGCCAATAGCTCTCGTCCTTCCTCCCGAGAGATGCACTTCAATTTCACTCCATTCGATCTTTTTCTGTACAAGATGTTGTCAATGAATTGGTACAGAGCAGACCGGCGGGCTACTCTCTCTGCTTCTTCCTACTCGTCAGGAAGCTCTCCTTTTTGGAGGAATCAGACGGTGTGATGTGCCCATGCCGGAGCCCGTGGCTTGACGACAAGGACCAAAGGCATCTCTTCTGCCATGGGAGCGGCCGTCTCAACGGCTATGGTCTCAACGGCTATGGCCTGAGGCCCTGCCGGAGTCAGCTACCCCGTGGCAGGATCGGCATCCACGGCAACATCTTCGCCAGCGGTTCCGGGGAGCTCAGTGGGGAAGTACTTGCCGGGGCCTAGCTTCTTCCGCTTGTTCTTCCCGGTTGATGGTTCGACGGATGGTTGAGTTAACCGAAGCACAAAAGTACCTGGTTCCACAGGTAGCTTGAGGGCAGCGCGCTTTGATAGGTAGTCGGCAATGTCGTTTTCCGTCCGAGGGACGTGCTCTGCTTGTACACCATCAAAGCGCTCCTCCAGTTTCCTCACTTCATCCACGTAAGCTTCCATCAATGGGCTTTGATAATCTTTGTTAATCTGCCTGACAATGAGCTGCGAGTCGCCCCTGACGATGAGCTTTTTGACTCCGAGGTCCGCCGCGATCCTGAGACTGGCAAGCAAGCCCACGTACTCGGTGTTGTTGTTAGTTGACATCTCCCGAGGAAAGTGCATTTGGACGACATACTTGAGGTGCTCTCCGGTGGGTGCGACAAGAAGCACACCAGCACCGGCGCCTTGTAGCAAAAAAGCCCCATCGAAGTACATGATCCAGTTGCGGCTCGTTTCCTTGCCGGGGAGAGCGGTCTCCTGTACCTCTTCGTCGGGCGTCGAGGTCCATTCTGCAACGAACTCCGCCAAGACTCTACTCTGAATCGTCGAGGTGCTTTCGAACTTTAAACTAAAACCCGACAGCTCCAGGGCCCATTCCACGATCCTCCCCGTTGCATCTGGGTTATGCAGTATCCGTTGCAATGGGAGGCGGGTGACCACGGTAATCTCGTGCGCTTGGAAGTAATGGTGCAGCTTCCTCGAGGCCATAAGGAGGCCGAAGAGAAATTTTTGCACACCTGAGTACCTCGACCTAGCCCCCTGCAGGAGGGAGCTGACGAATTAAACTGGGTGCTGCACCATTTTCTTCTTCTGCGCCACTTCACCCGGTCGCACGGGCCCTGTTGCACTGGCGTCAGCCTCTGCCGGGGACTCGGTCTTGCCGGGACCGAGCCCTGCCAGGGAGAGTTTCGGCTCGCCATCCATTGACTCTGCCACTGCCGCTGCCTCTTCGTCGACCTCTCTCTGTGCCACTAGTGCGGCGCTAACCACCTGATTTGTTGCCGCTAGGTACAGCAACAACAGTTCTTGTGGTTTGGGCGCAACCAGCACTAGGGTAGAGGAGAGGTACTTCTTCAAATCCTGCAGTGCTGCCTCGGCCTTCGGGGTCCACTCCATTGGGCCCGTCTTCTTCAAGATCTTTTAAAATGGAAGGGCACGCTCTGCGGGCATGGAGATGAATCTGCTCATGGCGGCAACGCAGCCAGTGAGCCGACGCACATCTTTGATCCGTTTAGGTGCCTCAATCTGCTCGATGGCCTAGATCTTGTCTGGGTTTGCCTCAATCCCACGCTGCAACACAAAGAACCCGAGAAGCTTGCCGGACGGGACACCGAAGACACACTTCTCAGGGTTCAACTTGAGGTTGATCTTGCGCAAGTTCGCAAATGTTTCCTCCAGATCTTGCACAAGTGTTGCTTTGTCCTTGGTTTTGACCACTATGTCATCCATATAAGCTTCCATATTTCTATGTAGCTGGTGCTCAAAACCAATTTGGACTGCTCTTGCAAAGGTTGAGCCAGCACTCTTCAACCCGAAAGGCATCCGTAAAAAGTAATACGTACCACATGGGGTGATGAATGTTGTCTTCTCCTTGTCTTATTTTGCCATGAAGATCTGGTGGTACCCTGAGTAGGTGTCGAGGAATGATAACAGGTCGCACCCAGCTGTGGATTCAACAATCTGGTCGATGCGCGGTAACGGGAAGGGATCCTTTGGACAAACTTCATTGATGTTTGTGTAATAAATACATAGTCTCCACTTCCCGTTTGCCTTGCGCGCCACTACCGGGTTGGCCAACCATGTCGGATGGAGCACCCCCCTTACCAAGCATGCCGCCTCTAGTTTTCTGATCTCCTCCGTGATGAACTCCTGCCTCTCCAGAGCTTGCTTCCTGACCTTCTACTTGACGGGCCGTGCATGAGGACAGACAACAAGATGGTGCTCAATCACTTCCTTGGGAATGCCGGGGATGTCGGAGGCTTGCCATGCAAACACATCGACATTCGCCCGCAGGAAAGTGACGAGCTCGCTTTCCTATTTGCCATCGAGGGTGGAGCTTATGGTAAAAGCTACCCCCGTGCCGTCCTCCTTGATGGGCACCTTCTTGGTCTTTGGTGGTGCAGCTCTGGACTTCTTGCTCTTTCCGGTGGAGCTCTCTGGCACGTCCTCAATGGGAGCGCAATACCCCGAAGAGGTGCACTTGCCGGAGTGGGTGCGAGGGGTCTTGCCGGTCTTTTTCCCTCCCGGGGCTCCATCGGCAGGAGCAGGTGCCTTGGCGGCAGCTGCTGCAACTGCTTCCCGGTAGAGTTGGTCGGCGCAAATCAACGCGTCTTTCTTGTCGGAGGGGATGGAGATGATGTTCATCGGCCCGGGCATCTTCAGCGTTCTGTAGGCGTAATGTGAAGCCGCCGTGAACTTGGCTAGTGCCGGGCGGCCGAGGATCCCGTTGTAGGGCAAGGGGATCTTGGCCACATCAAAGACAATCCTCTCTGTCCTATGGTTCAGCTCACCTCCGAATGTCATGGGCAGCCTGACCTTTCCCTTCGGCTGGCTCCTCCCCGGGTTGACCCCTTGGAATGTGCCCATCTCCTTGAGGTCTCCATAAGGGATCTGCAGCCTCTTGATCACAAGAGGCAAGATCAAGTTCAGACCGCCCCCACCATCAACCAGCATCTTCATCACGTTGAGGTTGCGGATTGTTGGTGAAACCAGCAACGGCAAGCACCCGACCGCAGTAGTGCGGTCAGGATGGTCCTCGGCGTCGAAGATGATAGGCATGCTGGACCACTTCAGCGGCTTCCATGCGTCGAACGACGGCTCCACCGCTGTGGTCTCACGCGCCCACTGCTTGAGCTGGCGGTGGGATGTATGCAGCTTGGCACCACCATCGACGCACATGGCTTCTGTGGCTTTCTGGAACTCATGGTCGCCGGACTCATCGTCCTCATCATGATCATCGCCTTCCAGCTTCTTGTCGCGGCCTCGGGCGGGCCTCTCCTGCTGATTGTCTTTGTCGCGGCGGCCTCCTTGGCCACCATGCTTCTTGCCGGATCCCTTGGCACCCTCTTAGCCCTTCTCCTTATCCCGCTGCTCATACTCGGTTTTCTGCTTCTCAGCGAGCAGCTCCACTTGCCGGCAGTTCTGGAGGTCATGGCCCTTGGTGCGATTGATCTTGCAATACTACTTGTTGGAGCCCCCTGGCTTATCGGTAGCCGCCAAGGCCCGGCAAGCGGCACACCCGGCAACCTCCTTGCCGAGGTCACTAGCCTTGGGTTTCTTGGTGGTGCCGGTATCGTCGGACCCCTCGATGGCAAGCACGGTCTTGCCCTTGCGCTTCCTGTTACAGCGCCGGCCCTTCTTCGCCAGGGGGGCGGTATCATCCGTGGAGTCGGTTTCCGCGCCGACGTCTTCGCCGGGGTACTTCCTTCCCTCTTCAGCACGAGCGCACCGATCGGCCAGAACATAAAGTTCGGCCACATCCTTGACCTTGTTCATCGCCAGCTCCTCACGCATCTTACGATTGCGCACATTCTGATGGAATGCACTGATCACGGCGGCGGGATGAACGTCGGGGATGTTGTACTGCGCTCGGCTGAACCTTTGGATGTACTTGCGCAAGTTTTCTCCTTCCTTCTGGGGGATGATATGCAAGTCGCTCGCCTGGCCATGAGCTTGGTGGCCTCCCATAAAGGCGCCAACAAACTCATGACACAGATCCTCCCAAGAAGAAATGGAGTCCACCGGCAAGTGCATCAACCATGACATAACATTGGGCTTGAGTGCCAACGGGAAGTAATTGGCAAGCACCTTATCGTCTTGGGCCCCAGCAGCTTGCATCGCGATGGTGTAGATGCTGAGGAACTCCGACGGGTGAGTCTTGCTGTTGTACTTCTCACCAATGTGGGAGGGCCACTGGAACTGCCGCAGCTCACCGGTGAAGGCCGGACAACCCACCTCGTAGGGTAGGCCACCGTAGCCTCCCGGTGCTGGGTGGTCCGTAGTGGGCCCTGCCCGCCTGTCCGACTAGTGGCGCGCGTCACGCCAGCGCTCGATGGTGGTTCGAGCGTCTTCATGAGCTCGCTCCCGAAGAACTTGGCGCTGGTCGCGGTGGGTTCGCGGGTCGGACGACGCTATGGAGATATCATCACAAGCGTCGTCGCGATGGACCGACACCAGCGGTGGACGGGATGGAGGAGGGGAGTGCACCGTGGGCACATCGCCTCCGGCCCGACCTCCGCTGGCATGTGGTGGCTCGACTGAGCAACGGCCTACGGGTCCCGCCGGCCGCAACTCGTCGTTATTAGCGATACCGACGAGGCTCCGAACGGTGGCCCTCCATTCGTCAAGCTTCTCCGCAGCGGGAGGATAGTCGAGGAGCAGCTGCGCGAGTGCTAGGGCTTCTGCTGGCGTGGGCGGCGGTGAAAGCTATGTGGACCGTGATGCGCTTCGACTTCTAACCGCGTTAGAAAGGGCCCATCACGGCCCCGCAGCCGTTCGCCACCTCCACCGGCACCTCGGCGCGCATGCTGGCCATCCTCATCTTGTGAAGGGTGCATGGGACTCTTCCCAGGGCGGCACCCAGGCTCACTAGCAGGGCAGCACTGCTCATCATGCACGACCTGAGAAGAGCGCGCCGTGGGCACCGGTGTTGGTGTCTTGGAGTTCGCTGCGCCGCCTTATGGTGGCACGACGACGCCCCTGGAGGGCCCCGGGCTGCCTGCGGGGGGCCCAACTCCGTCTCTGGAGCCCGCGACACGTGGCTCGTCGCCTGGCATACGAACGGCGCCGCTCACCAGGCCTGGACTGCAAGGGTGATGTGGATGTTCGCGCGCCGCGCCATGGGTTCTCTCTGCGACTGGCCCGCTACTGGTCCGCACCGGTACTGGCAGTCCGGTCCTGGACGAACCGATCGCCGTGGTTGTCTTCTTCTTAGGAGCCATGGCGATGAAGAACTATTAGGCCAACTACTAGACCAGATTCTCACAACTTCGATCCCCTACCTGGCGCGCCAAAGATGTCGGTGGGAAACCACACCTATGGGATCATGAGGATCCCTTCTGCGGTTGCGGGGCGCGGGGTTGTGAGAAGAGCAGGATTAGCAATCAGCACAAGGATCGTTTACCCAGGTTCGGGCAGCGAGGATGCGTAAAACCCTAGTCCTACTTTGGTGGATGTATTGAGTGTTTTTTAGCTCCTGAACTAGCTATGGTGGCTACGTGCGTCCAAAGAGCCGAATCCCTCTCCAGTACGCCATGGGCGTCCTTTTATAGTCGAAAGAGGCTGCCACAGTGGCACGCAGGAGGTGGAAAGGCCTACAGTGCTATGAGCTTATCGCTCGTATTACAGGACAAGGCACATTTAATGTGTAGCTTTGGTGCCCTCTTGCTTTATCGGGGACGGGAGCGAGGCCCGTCCCGTCCATTGTCGCTCCTCCTCGCTTCGACACGCACCCTGGCCAGCGATGCGTGCAGCGCCATGTAGGCAGGCAAGCAACTGAGGTGGCGCGGTGGTGGAGCCTCCACGAAGATCTGCATGCCGCCATGCAGACGTGTACTGAGTTGGCCTGGAAGCTGCATGTTGCCACGCAGGTGCCTGCCCAGCTGGTTGGGCTGGCAGCTGCATGTGAACGGTGGTGGAGATTTGGTTGGTGCGGGCTTGGCAGTGGCCCCGCTGACGCCATTGGCAAGGGTCTAGCGCGCTGGCGTCCCCAGCAAGGATCTTGCCGGGGTCTTGTGGGTTTCCTCGGCAAGGATCTTGTCGTGGATTGTTGCCTTCCAATCCTCATCTGATCTTGAATATTCTTTGTCTTCACAAAGATCTGCATGCCACCATGGAGGTGCCTCCCGAGCTCTGGCCCAACGTGGTTGATGGTGTTGGAGATCATGGGTTCGAGGGTGGCTCACTCCGCTGGTGTGGGCGAGCCGCCCTGGCAAGGGTCTCGTTATCTTAATGGGTAAAGTTAGCAACATAGTAGTCTTGCTTAAAGAGAGGTATTAGTTTATTTAATCAGTGCCAATTAGCTCAACACTCAAAGCATTGCTATTTATCATAGGTTGCAAAACTTTAACGTGCAAAGATAAAGGAGTTTCTCATGACAGTAGCACGGTACAAATAGAGATGACAACAAACTAATATGGATGAAGGCCTTAGGCCCGTACCAACCTGAGAAAAAAAGCTTATTCATGTAGTCCCATAAGAGATGATAAAGCACTCACTGGAATTACTCAATAGTATATATTTCTGTGCACTTCAAATGTATGGTTGAAATCACTCTTGTTTACCAGTGTTGAGATTATATCGAAAGATTATACAGAACTTCCGGCGGAGTTAAAGCACTGGCTGGGATACAGTTCATTGTATTTGTCAGTGGGAAACAACACCTATGAGATCACGAGGATCCCTTCTGCGGTTGCGGGGCGCGGGGTTGTGAGAAGAGTAGGATTAGCAATCAGCACAAGGATTGTTTACCCAGGTTCGGGCTGCAAGGATGCGTAAAACCCTAGTCCTGCTTTGGTGGATGTATTGAGTGTTTTTGAGCTCCTGAACTAGCTACGGTGGCTGCGTGCATCCAAATAGCTGAATCCCTCTCCAGTACGCCATGGGCCTCCTTTTATAGTTGAAAGGGGCTGCCACAATGGCACACAGGAGGTGGAAAGGCCTACAGTGCTACGAGCTTATCGCTCGTATTAAAGGACAAGGCGCATTTAATGCGTAGCTTAGGTGTCCTCTTGCTTTATCGGGGACGGGAGCGAGGACCGTCCCGTCCATTGCCGCTCCTCCTCGCTTCAGCACGCGCCCTGGCCAGCGATGCATGCGGCGCCATGTAGGCAGGCAAGCAGCTGAGGTGGCTCCGTGGTGGATCCTCCATGAAGATCTACATGCCGCCACACAGGCGTGTGCTGAGTTGGCCTGGAAGCTGCATGTTGCCACGCAGGTGCCTGCCCAGTTGGTTGGGCTGGCAGCTGCATGTGAACGGCGGTGGAGATTTGGTTGGTGCGGGCCTGGCAGTGGCCCCGCTGACGCCCTTGGCAAGGGTCTTGCCGGGTGGCCCAGCAAGGGTCTTGCCGTGGCGCGCTGGCGTCCCCGGCAAGGATCTTGCCGGGGGTCGTGTGGGTTTCCTCAGCAAGGATCTTGTCGCGGATTGTTGCCTTCCAATCCTCATCTGATCTTGAATATTCTTTGTCTTCACAAAGATCTATAGGCCACCATGGAGGTGCCTCCCGAGCCCTGGCCCAACGTGGTTGATGGTGTTGGAAACCGTGGGTTCGAGGGTGGCTCACTTCGCTGGTGTGGGCGAGCCGCCCCGGCAAGTGGCTTGCCGGGGCCGCTGAGGCTGCCCCAGCAAGGTTCTTGTCGGGGAAACCTGCTTCGCCCATGTGCTCTCTGTGGTCTCGGTCTTCGGTGTTGCGCTGATTGTCTTGTGGCTTCGACTCCTCCCTTTTGCCCCGCTAAGTGTGGCTTCGGCCTGTGGCTCTGACTGCCCGGGCACAAGTAAGGGGTACAAAGGAGTGCCCCTACTTTAGTACACCGACAGTATTGTCTTGTGTTTTTCCACTAAAATGTATGATTGGCACAACATGATCCCTGTTTGTACAAGTAGAAACAAGGTGAAACCTTCATTAGCTTAGTTAGAAAGGATAGGAAGACATTAGCATATTACTCTAACAGTAGCATCAAATTCATGATGGACAATACGCAAAACATTGCCTCATTGAACCAATGGCAATAAATTGACATGCAAAACAATAGCACTATTATGTCATGACACTAATAATATTCCCTCCCTGCTCCACCACATGATTCACCTCCATAGACAAACATACACACGTACATGATTCAGCATAGGGTCCTACTAAAGATTTGTTTAAATTCGACAGGAAAATTAGGCAGCAATAAATTAGTGGCACTTAAGTACTCCTAATTAATTAAGTGAGACAGCAGAAGTGGAAGGGCTCCTTGGAGGATCGTCTCACATGTAAGGCAGTCGTTGCCGGCCCTTGAATGGCCTCGACTAAGGCCTCTGGCTTCAGCAAGATTGCCTTGGCATTGTTTATTCTTCTTCTTCTTCCTCTTCATGCTCTATTTCTCTTTCTCCTCTCCAGTTCGTGAAACCAAGTACATGATTGACCTTCTATTTCAGAATTGGTTTTGTCAGTGAGGGAGTGCAAGTGTACTAGTAAAAAATAGCATTATTTTCTCATGGCAGTCGGAAAATAGAGATGAACACATGCATTAAATATCATTCTTACCTAAAGGATAGTTATGGCGCCAATATGGATGATGAGGATTGGAACACAGATCTCCCTTTGTGCAGTTCCACCGAAATGAACCAACTGTTCCATTCTGACATTCCTGTTAAACAGCACAAAAGTCACTTCGTTTAAGAAGAGTTTTGTGCAGTGCACCAAAAGGTCACAACAGCAACCAGGTGAATTGGATATCCCTGTTTGCACAAAAAGCTATAGAGGAAATAGTCAGAGTCTCAAACAATTACAGGAGAAAACATTTGGCTAAACTTGTCATGGCTTATAACAGTGGCATGGCTTCATTTTTACCAGGGACATTAGATTAAGAACAGGTAAATATTTGGTATAAGGGCATGGGACAGTGGGTGCACCAGCAGTCCAGCACCATGTACGTAAACAGGGGCATAAAGTAGTGATTCATAGTATGTTGCCCCAAGAAACAAACATCCAAGAAACATATCTGGATTGGTCCCATTTTTGTTCACTCTAGCCACCTACTCCTATGTGTGGATAGCAAATCTAGTCCTGGTCATACCACTGTGTACAATGTTAGTCCTATATTTCCCTTTTCGACCAAGAGACCGGTTGGATGACCAGTCTGTACTACTTTCACCCCTTTCCTTCCTGTTTGTACCAAGTCCGATGTACATACTAAATTCCCCCACCCCCACTTTATTTCTTGTTTGAACCAAGTACTCCCTCCGTCCGGAATTACTTGTCATCAAAATGGATGTGTCTAGAACTAAAATACATCTAGATACATCCATTTCAATGACAAGTATTTCCTGACGGAGGGAGTAAAAGATTCGACTCCATGAAGTAGCTTTACCTCTAACAATAGAAGAAAAAATAGGTGACGTTGGACCATCCGATCGAGAGGGGCTGAGAGGTAGAAAATGATGCACATGCAGCGATGTAGCTAGCTGGGGAAGTAGAGCTAAGGCGGTTTCGAACGAAGATATACCTGAAGGTCGTCGGGATGTGGATAGGTGGGCGGCGGGAGGCCGGATCCGCCCGCAGGCAACGAGGAAGGGATCGGAGGACCTCCCACGCCGGCGCTCGGCCAGAGATAACAGTGTGGCCGGCAATGGGTCTCCTCCCTCGCTGTCGACGATGGCCTAAACGCTGCCCCTCCTCCCCTTCACTGGTGGAGGGGGATACGTCTAGATCTGTAACCAGCGGTGAGGATAGAAAGACAATGTTTTTTGAAGGGAGAAAGACAGTGTTACCACCCCTATCTTGTTTAGATCTGGAGAGGATGAGAGTGTGTGAATAGAGCAACCCTAGCAAGCAAGCGTGGAGGCTCCGGCCTATATATACGTAGTGGGGTAGTTTTCCTTTTTCACTCCATCAAAACAATCCTTTAAAATTGTGTACTATGTGCCAGGTCGTGGGTTTTTTAGTTGTTGATTCTTTTTTGAGATAGCTACCCGCTTGTTTCAAGTGGTGTTATGGTGTGCCTGGTCGCACTTTGTATCGTTCAAGTCTGGTACAAGTCCCTCTATTAAATGAACAACCACCCCCTCGTAAAAATTGTGAACAAGCCCACGGCTAAAATTAGCGGAAACATGGGTTGACCCAACATGCATTATAATTTATATTTTCTACTCCCTTCGTTCCTAAATATAAGTCTTTTTTATTAGCCACACCTAAGACAAGAATTTTTTTATTAGCAGTGAACCCCACATGTCATAGACACAAAAATTGTGGCAAGATTCCCTTAGGCAAGCCAAAGTGTGTCTAACAATTTGAGCAACTCAAGTTAGGCAAGTGTCGCAAGTGTGGGAAAAATAATGTGGCAACATAAGACAAACATAGTCACAATCCAAACAGCCCCATAATTTTTTTGACATGCATGAAAATTTGGTTAGTTAAATTTATAGTCAAAATTTGGCAAGGTGCATCAAATCAACACATGCAAGTATCAAAAGGAAAGTCACGGCATGCATGCATGCGTTGTACTCCCTCCGTTTCCAAATATAAGTCTTTTTAGAGATTGCAACAAGTGACTACATACGAAGCAGAATATGTCTACATACATCTGTATGTTGTAGTCCATTTGAAATGTGTAAAAAGACTTATATCGAGTGCAATGCTTTGATGTGTCGCGTCAACTCGTACAAGACCGAGAAGTTTGATTACTACAACGCCCTCTCCCTCACGGACTATGCTCTAGAGCCTTAACTGCACTTGCCTTTGGCTGCATGATAGGTGGGCCAACCACCTATTGGGCCCACCTGTCATGGACGCAAAGGTAGGAGCAGTATAAGTCAATGAAGCTACGTCCCTCCCTCGCGCATGAGCGTGGTGGCTGGTAGGACTAGTAGAAGCTTTCACTACATGCTATCCCTCCCGCACGAGGTGGACGGACATGCAATAGTGGATTCGATACTATAGAAGTAGGAGTAACATCATTGTTCGTCTTCTCGAAGAGGCAAAGAGCCTAGCGCAACCCGAACATGGCAGTTGCGAACGCTTGCGTGGTGCGGTGCCTTGGAGCACACATATAGTAGTCAGGCTCTTGCATGAGACAAAATTGCTATTTGAGCCCACTATTGTAGTAGTAGTAGTAGTACTTGCTACTCCCTCCGTCTAGGTGAGTAAGTCATTGAATTTTTAGCTAAGCTTCCCTCATTGAATTGTTTAACAATTAAACTCCATCATCCATTGGTTGATAGTCATTCTGCATAGGTCCACGTGCTTTGCACCATTTCCTCCTGGGGTCACCAATGTTTATTTGCTAATTAATAGCATTGCATGCAATGAACTTGCCACTGCATGTCGTATTTGGTAGTCTCAAGTCATTAAAAGCATGCACACCTCTCATCTCTTATTGGTTGATATGTCAAGAAACAAGAAACAAGGTAGAAGTTAATGCACCGCGCCTAAGTGTTTTGGAATTATTTGGTTTTCGTAATATGACCTACACACCTAGACGGGGGGAGTAGTATAGCCCTGTAAACCGGAAAGGAGTATTTGCCTTTCTAGATATTTCAACAAGTGACTAGAATACACGTGTGCAGTAGTCCCTCCCTTTCGGTTTATAGGGCTCAAATCTCAAATCTCATGAACCAAGGCATTTTGCGATTGGAGGAATGTATCTCATACTTTACAAAACTACCCTAATTAAACTCATGCATTAATTACGTAGTTCTCCCATTTTCCTCTCTGCCTCGGTTGCGGTGCACAATATTGAGCACTCCTATATGACTAGCCGCTCTATCTACATGCGGGACATCAAAGCATCCGAGCCCGCGTGCCATCCACCAAATCACAGCGAGGTGCTACAGTCGAGACTCACCTGTCACCCCGGTGTGGTCGTCATGACCCGTCATATCACAAAACCCACACCTTTACCAGCAGTGGTAAAGTGGCGTCCAAGTTGGACTCGATGAAGCAACCATCATTTCACTGGAACGCTCGTTGAAGCCCTTTCTTCCCTTTCTTGAAGAAAACCTCACTCTAGGCTACTCACTTCTGCCATTTTTCTTCTATACCGATGAAGGAAAGGTGGGCGAATCAGTTATGCTGCTATATTTTCATTCCAAGAATCTTCTTTTTGCGAAGCACCGACCGATTCTCACAGTCTATTGTTTTCCCGTTTTCATTGCGATTGTGGTTTCCTTTCGATTGCTTTTTGTTTGTCAGTTCATTGATGGATCCTGGAGCACTAGGCAAAGATTTGCCTGCGGACAACCCACTGGAGACAACGATCTCTAGGAAGCGAGCACCGACCAACGAGTTGACCATGTTGGCGGGCCAACCCATGGAGATGAAGAACTCCAAGAAACAAGCACTGGCCAAAGAGCTGACGACGTTGGTGGACGAACTCCTCAAAGAAAGTTGGAAGAGCAGCAAGGGCCACACCATGCCTACCCCAGAAACTCTGATGGCCACCTATACGAGGCTCAAGGCCAAGTTTGAGGAGATAGTCGCCGTTGAGAAGCAGTATTCCCCTGGCAAGGTGATGGCCCCCATCGAGGTCGAGGAGATGGCCTCCGGAGGGATGGGATCCCCCGGTGAGCTGCACAAGGTAAAAAATAATGGCTTATTACCATAGTTGTGGTTTTTGATTATTTGCAATGTTCTTGCTAATATGTTAGGGTTGTGCAGGTGCCGGTGGACGTCCTTGATGATTCTGATGTCGCGGCCCGTCCTGTGGACAATGCCCCAGAGATCGTTTTCGATGTCGCGGTCCGTCCTGTTGGCATCGCCCCAGAGATTGATTCCGATGCCGCTGTCCATCTTGTGTACATCGCCCCAGAGATCGATTCTGATGTCGCGGTCAGTCCTGTGGACATCGCCCCAGAGATCGATTCCCATGCCACTGTCTGTGCTGTGGTCATTGCCCGAGAGATCGATGACAAGAAATAGTTGGTCGCACTAATCCTTCAGGGTAGTTTGCATTGCCCTGTGTTTAATAACCAGAACGATGCGTGTTATCAAACCATCTTAGGGCTAATGCACTGTCTTGTGCGGGTGGTACTTGCTACTTTTGTTTGATAGTGAATCATGCGAACCCTCTCCGAGTTATGGAAACAAATGTATCCTCACCAGCTTTTGATGTAATATATGGCATGCTTAGATGTAAGTTTGAACTGTTTATCATATCAGCAGGGCTTGTTTGATGATTCTTGGTGTTAGTAGGCTAGCTACTGTGCAAGCTATAGTACTTGCAAAACACTCACCAAAGAGAAACATTGGGGCTGATGAGCTCGTGATACGCTTATACTTATCCGTCGTCGATCGACCAATAGACCAAGCTCCTAAAATTGTAGGCTTAGGATCGATCAGACAATAGTTGACACGGATACATTCAGGCCTCATTTGGTTCATAGGGTAGGAAAATTGTAGCAAAAGTATAGAGACGTACAACACAAAATCATAGCAGTGCAGAGATGTACTCCCTCCATTCCAAAATAGATGACCTAGGCGGGCTAGTTTGGCCTAGTGGGTTTCAGTGATATGACGTGGTATAGTGCCGTCCAGTCTTCGCGTGTGGTAGCAGTATTCCGGGTACAGTAAGTTCTTGAATAAGCGGAATTCAACGAAGTCATGATGGTTCCTTCGTCCGAACAACTTACAGTGGGAAAGGTTGGGCCTGCGATACGACCGGGGTAGACCAGGATAATTTTGTGCGTGGAAGGTGGACCAGGATGGTCGACATCCCACATGTCGACGAATGAAAGTATTCTTTCCGATATAGAGGACGAGCAACGAGTATTTTCGATGAAAGCTATTGTCTCCACTATTATGACGGAGGAGTGTGAAACACGGCAGCCCAGTGAACTTGGCATGTGCACCACTCCCTCCTTCCTCATGTAATGCTACCATACTGTTGACTATAAGGTTACAACTTTTTCTCACTTTCTCTCTATCTATTTCCTCTCAAATGTTTTTTACCTTTCCTTTTTTAGACACAATTGTTTTTTTATGCCTTTTTTTAGAATTATTTTTTATACCTAGGAGCACGTGTAGAAACGGGCTCTCGCAGAGCCCACTCCTTGACTTTGTCAATGCCTCTCTCTCCTTCACATAAGCGGGCTTATAGCCTAGTTTTTTACTGCTACTACTTGCTATGCATGCATGCGGCGGGCAGCTAGCGTCTTGAGGGGGCCAGGGCGGTCAGAGCGGGCTCCGGAGCGGTCCGGACTCCAGCATGGCCCACCTCACATTCTCACCATATATTTCTTGGAGTCCATGCGTGGCGGGCGGGCGATCTCTTCTCCCTCCCCCGTTTCTCTCTTCTCAGCCGATGCCCGTCGAGCGATTAGATTTCGGCTATCGACGGTTTATTCAATTACAGTCCCACATGTCAGTGAAATTGCAAGACAACGTGTGTCCCCTCTGGTGAGCGGCGTGCGAGCTGGACTGTCGGGGGTGCGACGCATACGAGTCATAAGTGTGCCGCCTTTTCCTTTAGAACTTGCAAAGCGTAACATTTTCACGTGATCGATCGATAGAAATCCAGAACAAAATGACGAGGGCGGTGCTTTCCCGCTCGTTAGGCGGGCTAGTTTGAGTGATATGACGTGCTACAGTGCCGTCCACTTGCTCCATTTTTATGTAAGAAAGAGTTTACACTCTTACGCGGGAGGAGTGCGAAGCACCGCGGATCTGATTTTGATCGAGGGATAACTGTTCCCTGCCAAATAATGGAGCACTGTTAGCGATTATAGCATGATAGTTAGGGCATCTCCAGTGCTGGCCCACAAATTTACACCGGCATCTGTCCGAGGACACTGATGGATGCCATCCGATGCTGCCCGCATACCTTTCGACAACTATATGAACTAACCAGACAAAATTCGCGCAAACAAAGCAAATTCAAATTAACCGGATGAAATTCATTACATTTCGAAAACTTTTCCTACAAACTGGACGAAATTCATTACATATTTCGCACAAACCATACTAAAACCTACTGTAAACCTAATTTAAACGATCGCCGGCGCCCGACCACCATGTCCGGCCATGAACCCGAGAAAGCCGGCCATTGCCTTTTCCTCCTCCTCATCCGCCTTGATAACCTCCTCCTCCGGAGCATAAGGTTCTGAAGATTTCCACCTCCACGTCGCCGTCAAGCGGCTAATCGGCCGCCGATGTTTACCCCGCCAAGCTTGGCGTCGACTGAGTGGAGTAGCTGTGGCCTTCCTTGGACCAGAGCGGCGGCGACCTACCGTGTACTACTCTTCCTCGCTGCCGGCTGCGCCCGTGCACGCGCGCCGGCTTCGTGGTCGTGGTGGCGGAGGATGGCCGGGGGGGTGCTGTAACACCCTCGATGCGACTATAGCTCCCACGTGTTGAGGCACGACTTAGAGACATAATCGCATTGAAGGCATATGTCGCAAGTTAGGCAATCTTCACAACATCCCATGTAATATGAATAATAAAGGGGAGAAACATAGTTGGCTTACACTCGCCACGTCAATCAAGTACATAAATAACATTACATCATCCAAACACTCATGGCACGACTACGGCGCCAAAGTAAAAGAGAACCCAACATGCGACACGGTCCCAATCACCCCCAACTGGGCACCACTACTGATCATCGGGAAAGGAAACATAGTATCGTTGAGAGTCTTTGTCGAACTCCCACTTGAGCTCACACGCGTCTCCTGGAGCGGAATCATCAGGCCCTGCATCTGGTGTAATAGTAATCTGTGAGCCACAGGGACTCAGCAATCTCGCACCCTCGCGATCAAGACTATTTGAGCTTATAGGTAAGGCAGGGTAAAATATGAGTGGAGCTGCAGCAAGCGACTAGCAAGTAGGGTGGCTAACTTATTCGCAAAAGAGAGCAAGAAGAGGAGGCAAAGCACGAGCGAGAAACTAGGGAGCAACCTGCGCAAACATTACTCCAACACCGTGTCCAATTCCCGGACTCCGCCGAGAAGAGGCCATCACCGTAACACACTCAGTTGATTCATTTTAATTTAATTAAGGTTCAAGTTATCTACAACAGGACATTAACAAATTCCCATCTGCCCATAACCGCGGGCACGGCTTTCGAAAGTTCAATCCCTGCAGGGGAGTCCCAACTTAGCCCATGACAAGCTCTCACGGTCAACGAAGGAATAGACCTCCTCCCAAGACGTTCCGATCAGACTCGGTATCTCGGTAACTCAAGACACTTCGACAGGTTAAAACAAGACCAGCAACACCGCCCGAATGTGCCGACAACTCCCGATAGGAGCTGCACATATCTCTTTCTCAGGGCACACTCAGATTGTCCTAGGTACGGGTAGGCCAGCCCAGAGTTGCCCCTGGTGGCCACCGGTAGCTGACAGGTGGACCAACACTCAGAGGAGCACTGGCCCGGGGGGGTTAAAATAAGATGACCCTTGAGTCTGCAGAACCCAAGGGAAAGAAAAGGGCTAGGTGACAAATGGTAAAACCAAGGTTGGGCATTGCTGGAAAAGCTTTAATCAAGGCGAAATATCAAGGGGTTCCCATTATAACCCAACCGCGTAAGGAACGCAAAATCCGGGAACATAACACCGATATGACGGAAACTAGGGCGGCAAGAGTGGAACAAAACACTAGGCGAGAGGCCGAGCCTTCCACCCTTTACCAAGTATATAGATGCATTAAGATAACATAGCAATATAATGATATCCCAACAAGTAAATAAATGTTCCAACAAGGAACGGCTTCCAATCTTCACCTGCAACTAGCAACGCTATAAGAGGGGCTGAGCAAAGCGGTAACATAGCCAATCAACGGTTTGCTAGGACATGGTGGGTTAGAGGTTTGACATGGCAATTTGGGAGGCTTGCAAGCAAGTGGTAGGCATCGTAGCAATGGCATAGCAAAAGAGCGAGCAAACTAGCATAGCAAAGATAGTAGTGATTTCGAGGGTATGATCATCTTGCCTGCACAGTTGTCAGAGTTGACTGGATCCTCAAAAGCAAACTCAACGGGCTCCTCGTTAGCGAACTCGTCTCCCGGCTCTACCCAAACAAGACAAACAAGCAACAAGGATACAATCAACCACGTGCAAGACCAAGCAATATGATGAAATGATGATATGCTATGCGAGATGTGATGCGGGATGCAAAAAGCAAGATATGACAGGAAATGCATGAACCTGGCCTCAACTTGGAAATCCAAGTGGGCCACTGGAAAGATGAGATGAAATCGCTTGAAAATGATATAAAGAACGTCGGAATCGGAGTTACGGTTTGGAAATGGCAAGCGATTCAAATATGACACTGGTCTGCGATTTACAGCAAGTAGGCATCTAAATGCAATGAAATGAACATGCTACAGCACCCAAACATGGCAACAAAATACATGGTAGGGAAGCATTTAAGATGCTTAACAAAAGTCTAGCACTGAGCTACGGCCAAATCATCCATTAACAGGTTCAAACAAGCATGGCAAAAACGCAAATGGTAAAACAGATCTCAGACTTGGTGAAATTAACACTTGTCTGGAATTGCAGATCATATAGCCCTCTTCGGAGCAACAAAACAACATGCTACAGGACCCGAACATGACAAAGAAAGACATGGCATGGAGCTACTCAACAAGCTTAACAAAAGTCCCTTAGTGACCTGGAGCCAAAAGGGATCACAAAATATACTAACAAGCACACGAACATAGCAAAAACATAATCAGTTTTCAGACTTAGTGAAAACTGGGACATGCTGAAATATAACTCACGAAGGCATGTTTACGAGCTCGATGCACTCACCACGGTGCTAGTCATGGAAAGACAAGCATACACCCATAAAGAAGATACAAAATACAAGCTATACATGGCAAGAACAATAGCATAGCATGCACGGATCAACTACAATAACATCGGCAAAATCGCAAAGAGTTGACGATCTGCCCAGATTCGCAACGAAGCAAAAGTAGAGCTCGATTGACTCAAGCTAGGGTGCTCCATAATTGCAAAAAAAGACATGGATGGATATAGCACTACAAGATTAACAAAACTCCCTTACTGATCATCCACAAAAGAGGCACGGATCACTAGGAAACAACATGAACATATGGCATCGTGAACTAAACAATCCCAGGACTTAGTGAAAATACTAAGTCCCTGAAAACAGAATTAGCAAGTGCACCACTTTGCAAGCTTGCACAAGTCACCACACACATCCTAAAAATACATGGGTTGCACCTCTGGATAGATGACAACACCCTTAACAAAACATATGAAGAACTCACGGGCATAGCATGCACACAATAATCATGGCAAAAATGACAAAAGTCTAAGATGAACTAGCAGATCTGACAATTAACTCACGAATCCCTCTTCTAACAGCATTTCGGGCATCAATATGAGCTCAAATGAAAATAATGCAATGGAATAAAATGATGCACTCTCTGAGATGAACATTTTGATATGCTATATGCCCAAATCGGAGCTACGGATGAAACGTTACAGAGCCGCGAACATGTGCATATGGATCAAGAATTTCGGGACTTTGCAAAAAAAATCAACCTCTCCTAGGGTTTACTATAGGTCCGATCCAGATCTGGATCGCACGGAGCCCGAGGTGGCGGCGGCACTGTTCACGGCCGGAGCCGAGGTCGCCGGCGATGGGCCGGCCGGAGTCGGGGACGAGGCCGGGGCGGCCGGTGGTGGCGGGCTGCGTCCGCGGCGCCGGCGAGGTCGGTGGCGGCGGGCGGCGAAGCGGGCGGCGGCGACCGGCTTGCGGTGGAGGTCGGTGGCGGCGGGCGGCGGCCGGCGGAGCGGGCGGCGGCGGCCGGCTCGCGGCGAGGAGGCGCGGAGGAGATGGCGGCGGGGTGCGGGCGAGGTCGGCCCAGGCGGGAGCGGCGGAGGGCCTGCCCTAGGCTTCCTCGGGCCGGCGGCAGGGACGGCGGGCACAGCCAACGGGGCGGCGACACGTGGCGGCGGACACGTCCGGCCCGAATCGGACGTGTCCGTCGGCAGGAGGTGCAGTTTTAGGGTTTCAGGGAGGAAGAAGATCCGAAAACGGAGGGGTGTATATATAGGCCTAGAGGGAGCTAGGAGAGTCCAAATGAGGTGCAGTTTTCGGCCACGCGATCGTGAACGAACGCTCTAGGACATGGAGCAGAGTTTGGTGGGTTTTGAGCCAAATTGGAGGGGTGTTGTGCTGCAACACACACGAGGCCTTTTTGGTCCCCCGGTTAACCGTTGGAGTACCAAATGAAGTCCAAATGGTACGAAACTTGACAGGCGGTCTACCGGTAGTAAACCAAGGCCGCTTGGCAAGTCTCGGTCCAATCCGGAAATGTTTAATCCTCACACACAAAAGAAAGCTAGAAATGACCACCGGAGGAGAACGAAGCGCCGGAATGCAAAACGGACAACGGGGAAAAATGCTCGAATGCATGAGACGAACACGTATGCAAATGCAATGCACATGACGACATGATATGAGATGCATGACAATGACAACAACACACAGAGACACAAAACCCGAACCCGAGGAAATAAAATAACTTAACGTCGGAAACGGTAAGAGTTGGAGTACAAATTGGGAAAGTTACATCCGGGGTGTTACAGGTGCTGGCAATCTCCTTTGTTTGCTCCTGCGACAGTACGTCGAAGAGAGCTTTGGAGTGCGCCCGGAGCGGAGCCGCCGATGTCCCTCGTCTGCTCCTGCGACAGTACGTCCAAGAGAGCTTCGGAGCGCTAGGAGGCCATGGTTGGAGTGGTGCCAACAGAAGGAAGGGACCGAAGGAGAATAAGTGTGGGTCTTTGGCTATGGCTGGGAGCTAGGGCTCAAGTTAATATAGCGGGCGAATGGCAATGAGCCGCGGAAGACGGATGGACGGCTGGTGCCGGAGTAGGTTCGTCGGGCGTGAATGTGGACGTTGCTTCAGTGACTTAACTGCAGATGCGTTGGGTCACTGACATGTGGGCCCAACGGGCATCTGGCCCGCATGTCAGTGACACACCAACTGCACCTGCAGTTAAGTCCGGTGAATGCGGCATTAACGTTTTGGAGAGACGGTGACCGTTTCAGGCGGGAAGCGCGTGCTAGCGATGGAAGGGATTTCGGTAGGCCAGGGCAATCAGACGCTGGCATGGTGGTAAAGTGTGAACTCATGGATGACGAGCCTTTGAAGCATATGCGGCACGTATTAACAACCGCTCTTGTCGCCAGATAGCTTCGACAACCACCATTAGACACCACACAACCATGCATAACTTACGAATAATGGACGAATCGATCAGGCACACACTCGTGTGCAGTGGCACTAAGATCGGTCGCTCACGATAGTACATACTCCGTAACATAGTACCCTCTCTAGCTAGGTTGTTTTATAGATTGTCGTTGTGATGGACGATATACATGAGCAAGGCGCTCCGAGTATGACCGTTGGTGTTGAGCTAGGTGAATACATGCTCGGCGTTCGCGTAGGCCTCCATCAAACATCTAAACAGTAATGGCAGGCACCGCCGGGGCACGCAGGTGATGGGCTCATCATTTGCGTTGCGCCATGAGCAGGACTTTGATTTAGAGGGCGACGTGCATGCATTAGCATGCTTTGACAGCGTGAGCGTGAGTGTCTGACACAAAGTATTTCATTTTCATTTGGTTGACGAGGGTGCGTTGCAGCGATGAGTCCGTGGTTTGATTCCCCACATACGCATAATTTTGGTTTTTACTCCCTCCGTCCCAAAATAAGTGTCTTAACTTTGTACTAGCTCTTGTACGAAGTTGTACTAACCTTGAGACACTTATTTTGGGACAGAGGGAGTATTTCTTTCTCCATTGACAGGTAGGCCCGCGTAGATAGATAAAGAACATGAGCTAATGAGGCGCATGCGGACTGTTTGACTGGTCAACCAGACAAATACAGAGCTATACGCTGAGCCAGTGACCGTATAATCACCATATGTCGTATACAATGATCAAAGAGAGCTATCAGGACAAGTTCGATGACCGCCAATGCATTTTACTCGCTAATAAATGACCAGGATTAAAGGGGAATCCAAATTTCATTCGTCTTCTGTCCTTGAGATCTTGACAAACTAATGCACTATACGGTTGTCCGACCACTCCACCCTAGAGCTCTCACAAAGCGTCGTTCATGCCACCGGGCCGCACACTAGCCGGTAAGGCAGCGATGGCATCCTGCCGCGCCGAGTTCCTCGCTGCCCACGACCGCACACAAAATGGTAGGGAAGCGATGGCATCCCGCTGTGCCGAGTTCATCGCCGCTCGCGACCTCACACCTATGTGGGAGGAATTTGAAGATGCCAAGACCGAATGGGCGGTAGAGCAAGAGGCGACCAAAGCCGCACAGAGGGAGCAGAAAAGTCAGAAAGCACTCAAGAAAAGAGAGGTCTGCCGCCGCAAGAAAGAAGAGGACGCACGCGCTGCTGCGGAGAGGTCGGCGGAGATCCAAGCACGATGGGGTGTCGCCAACAAAGCCGGGAAGGAGAACGACGGCATCTGGCCAGCATGTGAGAAGTAGTAATACTAGTAGTTAGTGTGTGTGTGTCTGTGTTTGAGTACGAGCATGTACCAGTACTACTAGTTACTACTGTAGTTTTTAGAGCAAATTACCAGTACATTAGCCTAGACTAAATGGAAAAATTCCTATCCTATGCATCAAATGGCATCTCTTTCTCTATAGGAATTGAGATGCATGTCATCTCACTTCCTATGATTTTCATATTCCTATAAAATTCCTATCCTATGAACGAAAGGAGGCCTCTGTTGGAGTAACTACTGTAGCTAGTAGTACTGCTGGTACAGTAGTTTTCTTCAAGAAGCGGAATTCAATGAAGTCATGATGGTTCCTTCGGCCGAGCAACTTCAAAGTGGTAAAGTGGGCCTGTGATTTGACCGATCATTAGTCATTGTTACTGCGGCGCGACGACCGGGGTGACTCTCCCTTGGAGTTCTGCGTGCATGGCAAGTGTACTAGGATGGTCGACGTCCCACATGTTGGTGAACGGAAGTGTTCTTTCTGATATCGAGGTGCAAGGAAACCGCATGGTATAGTATCACTGGTGATTGGTTCTCAAAAAAATAGTATCACTGCTGATTTATAATTATTTTTTATTTTTGATGAATGCTAGTGTTTCAACTCTTACGACAAAGAGTGCCAAACACGACACGTGCTGGATATCCCACACGTCAGCGAAAGGAGTGGGACATGAACAACATGGTAGAGCCCAGCGCAAAAAACAGCGTGGTAGAGCATCTCCACTTCTTCCACTTCTGGGTCGGAGACCACACGTAGTAGTACTTAGTGGTATGAACGATACAAAGTGCGACCTGGAGAGAAAGACACGTCTAGTTGGAAGGGCTCGGGGCATACACGTAAACAAATATAAAAGTTAATATGTGCCTCCAACTAATATAGTAGTACTAGAGTACTTAGGCACGTACTCCATAACATCACCGTGCATTGCACGTACAACATTTAGTGCTAGTATGTAGTAAGAGACAAATGCCGCCCAAGAGTTCCTTTCTCGACCCACTTTTGGGTGTTTGGTAGAGTGTATGGAGGGTGCATGAGTCCACACTAGTTTAACACAAATACACTAGAAGCATGCATGAAGAGAGCATGCATTAAGAGAGGTGTTGAGTTGAGCATGCATGAAGAGGGAACAACTATGCTGAGACAAGAATGCAACCAAACACACCCTATATGCCACACACGTTCATACCATTTGTGCCTTTCTACTTCACTTACTGCGCTACATTACTCAGGTTCGTATGTCCACTCCTGGGTACATGTCCGTCTCGTAGTTCTAGTCCCATGTGTTCTTCATATACATGGAACGATCCTTGTGTCGGCGTTTTGGGAACAGGGGTCCCCAGACTTGCCTGCCTGCGTCCTGCGGCGTGGCTCAAGTGGTGGCCCAGTACGGCCCATCTTCATCAACGCAAGGCTCAAGACCCTCGCGAGGGGCCAAGCCTCGCGGAGCGGACGACACAAGGCTTCCTCAGGAATGGCCTCACTAGGCAGGCTCGCGAGGAGGAGGAGAGATCAAGGCAGGGTACCTCGCGAGGTGCTCGTGACGCAAGCCGTGACGATTGAGACCAGGCGGGCGCCAGGTGGGCGCCGGCCTACGTAGTGTCCTTGTTTCCTCTTTGGTGCAAAGGGAGCAAGCACAGGCATGGAGTACCTAGGCATCAGGCAAAGGTTGCCATTTCAGTGCAACGAGACCAAGACCAGCAGAGCGGCATGATGGAGGTCACCGTGGAGCCCAAGACGGCGTCATTGCCAGCGCCTTTGGCAGCCGAAGACCAACTTTAGTAAGGATAACTTGTACTAGATGTTCCCCTTCAAAATGGCCGTTGTTGGTGCCCTTCCCGCTCAATATTTGGGAAGAGGACCAGGGCCTCTATCAATAGGACTAGCCACCACAGTAGGAGGGATGAACTCATCGAGTCCTCATCAGATAGAGAGGCGATCGAGGTCATCCAAGCAGTTCATCACACCAGCCCAAGAACACCTCTCACGAGGCTGTTCACCCTTTGTACTATTCATCATCGGCCCCTGAGGCAATCCACCACACCACACACTGGAGTAGGGTATTACACCACAACGGTGGCCCGAACCAGTATAAATCTTGTGTCCCTCGTGTTGCTCATCGTTTTAGCTTAGATTCTCGTGAGGCGATCGGACGTGGAGCGGTAGGGGGAAGATCTTCGTGTGTACCCTAGAGTTGGAACCTTGAGGGTCTGCCGGAACCCAACATCCGACATTTTGTGCGCCAGGTAGGGGTGCGCCAGAATCTTCCTTCTTCCGTCCTGCGTTCTGCCGCTTCACCGCCTCCATGTCTGGTGACCCGACGGCCAAGTCCGACCGCTGGGCGGCATGGCCTGCCCATGCCGTGCCGCCCGCCCAAGGTGACCTCAACCCCGCACCTCAGGCAGCCCGCGCCTCGCAGAGCGCTGCGGGGCGCGGGCGACGCGGTCAGGCGTCGCCTTCCCTCACTCCGTGGCAGGTACGGTCGGCAGCGAGGGCCTCAAGCCATGCTGCGGCCACGGCACCACACACCCGACGGGAGCAGGCGAACATGAAGGCGCGCTCACGGTGGCGCGAGAGCTGCTACGGTGCAGACTGCAAGAAAGCGGCCACGATGTGCTGCTGGAACGCGTCGCCGAGCTCCTGGATGCCGCTGCTCCAAGGGCACCCTCGTTCTGCGTCCAGCTTCCACCCCAGGCCCTGGGCGGATCACGAGGCAGGCCAATTCGTGCCCACGCGCCCCCGGGCGCACCTCAAGGCTTCATCAACACCGGCCTAGCCATCAGCTCCGGGCGACAAGCTGCGCCGGCACCGCCCCTGGTAAGCGAGGGCATGCGCATCGCTGCCTACGGCCCTAGCGGGCCGCTGCCCTACCGTCCCCAAGATGGAGCTTCAAGTCGAACTGCATGGCGCGTGGAGCACTACGGCGAGGCCTTTGGGGTGGTGGCCCCGGAGGCCTACGTGCCCCACATGGTTGATCGAGAGTATGCACTGGAGGAAGACCACGGCTCGTTCCTCGGGCCAGGCTGGGAGGAAGAGGCGCCAGAAGCAGAGCTCTTTCAGGAGCCTCACGGGAGTCTTGACAACCGTGCCGGTGGCAGCAACTATCGGGTACCGCTAATTAATCAGGAGCAAGCTTATGCTAACCATGGGTCGTAGGAGGTTCAGGTCACTGCAGTGGATGGTTGCCCCAGTGCGTCAACCTCCCTCCCCTCAGGAGGAGGGCACTCGGGGCAGTAGGAGAGGGGTCGGGAGCTAGGCTCCTCCCCACGGCATGCGGAGCAAGGCGTTCTTCGGAGGTAGGCCCTCTGCTGGGGAGGTGCCCTAGGGCCTGTGTCGGGGATATACCCCGCGGTATGACCTGGCTGGAGTTGTAACCCGACTGGGACTTGGTAAACCGGCGGATGGTAAACCGGCGGAGAGTTAAGACAGAGAGTCAAGACAGATGGCTAAGACAAACGGTAAACCGGCTGGTGGTAAACCGGCAGACAATGTTAAACCGGCAGACAATGTTAAACCAGCAGACAATGTTAAACCGGCAAACAGTGATAACTGGATTGTCAGGGGTTATGAAGTCCGAGATGTTATGAAGCCCAAGATGTTAGGAAGCCCATGAAGATAAGTTAGAATAGTTAAGTCTTAAGTCCGAGTTGGACTCTACATGTAACCCGCCTCTTCAACATATATAAGGAGGGGTAGGGCTCCCCAAAGAGGGACAAACAAGAAGAAACAATCTGAGCGCTAGACACAAAGAGGAGAGCCGGTTTCCGCCGACTCCCTCGTGATGATAATGAGACCTAGCCTCAAACAACATGTAGGGTTGTTACCGGATGATGTTTACCGGGGCGCGAAGCTGTCTAGATCCCTGTCTTGTGTTGCGTTTCTTGATTCCGCTCAACCCCTCTCAAGCTACCATATAGATGCGTTGGCCTCACGACTAAGTCCTCACACTAGGACATCTGCCGTGACAATTCCACGACAGTTGGCACCCACCGTGGGGCTCGCGCACGATGGTGTTGAGTTCTTGGAGGGATCTTAACTAGGGTTTCGAGAAGCTTACAATCCGTCGGATCGGCAAAGGACGGTACGGAAGGATTTGCGTCAGTACTAGCCTCGTCTGCTGAGATTAAGGAAATATTATCGTCAAATCGCCATGGACGATCGCTACAGTTTCGATCCGATCTGTGTTAGCTGTCAAATCGCCATGGATCCAACCCGTACGTATCTACTAAGGAAATTTAAGTTGTCGGTTCAATCCGATCTGAAGCGAAGCCGAGTTGAGGTAAAAGGAATCAAGGGCTTGACCCCGGCTTGGTCATCGTACGATACTTCCCAACCGGGATGAAGGAAATCAATAACAAAAAAAGGGGGCACGACTCAGGAGATATTTTCGGCCATGACCCGGATTTACCATCGCCGAGCTGCAACAGTTTTTTCCCGAGCCATTGCCATGACCCACTCGGCCATGCTTGACCGACCGCAGCGTCAAATCGCCACTGCAATCTAGCGGCCTCACCTCTGCCGCAATAAATCAGCCAGGTTGTGTCTCCTCTTGCCCCAGCTGCCCTGCGACTCCGGCCTGCATCCGTTGACCTGCCGTTTTGTGCCCAGTTAAGCGCGCCACTGTGAACCGACCACCGCTTCAGAGCCGCGCTGCCTCGAGCACCTGCACACCTGAGGCGCCGAGCCTTTCCGTTCGACGCCGGTTCGGCCCGCGCCTCCATCGGGATTGTCCTACCTTGTGGTTCTCCGTCGCCCCGGATCGCGCCTCTGCTTCCGCCGTTGGGTCTCGCCGTCTTTCCCTTTGCCGTGGTCGCCGACTGTGCTCGTCTCCTGCGCCTGCCCGCACGGTTCCGCCCGTCGAGCGGCTGTCGTGGAAGCAACGGCGGGGGTCGGCGAGTGAAACTGTGGCCCGCCTCACCAAGTCACCAGCTCCTCCTCTGCCGCCGGCGACAAGCCGCCGTCTCTACGACCCGTCTGGCCATCACGGCCTTGTCAAAATCACCATGGACCACCATCCCACAACCTCGAGCTGGCCTTACTGCCATAAACCGGCGCCCCCGAGTTTGCCATCTCCAACCCGCCGCCGGTTCAGTCGCGCCTCGCCTCCTCTGGGTCGCCATCACCGACCCAGAGCCGCGCATCTCCGACCCGACGCCGGATCCAATCGCCCCTCGCCTCCGCCATCTTGACCTCGGATGGACTCCATTGAACCGGTGTTTCCGCGGCCTTGAGTCACCGCTCGCCAAGGGCCAGCTCCTGCTCTGTAGTACCGCACGCCCAGCCGCGTCAAAATCGCCTTCGCTGGTTCACCTCACCGGCCGTGGGTCGCTTCAGTTCTAAACCGCCAGAGCAAGCCTTGAGCCGCCACTTCTTCCTCGTGAGCCAACTCGCTTCATACGCCTCCTTGCACGGCCGAGTCACCTTGCCTTGTCGTGCGCCTCCGTCGCCGTCTCATCCTTGCGGTGAGTCGCCCAGTTGAGCCGCCCGGCGCCTCGTGCCACCGCAACCGTTTCATCCTTGCGGTGAACCGCCGTGCTATTGCGACCTTGAACCGCCTCCGACGCGCCCGCGCGCTCTGCTGCTCCGGTCTCCGCAGTCTGCCACGGATCGAACCCGCCCTGGACGCAAGTTTTCGCCTCTGCTGCGGCCGGGCCCTGCGACGCCTTCACCAGAACGGCCACGAGTCGCCCTCGGGTTCGTTGATGCCGAGCCATCTCCGTCTTCGCCGCGGACAGCTTCCACCGTGACCTGCCGCGGCGAAGTGAGTTTTTTCTGAAGCGCTCTCGCGATTGATGAACTGCTTGCAGTCAAGTATTTTTGCAGCTGCTATACACCGATGTGGTACTAATTGCAGTGCACGGAGGTCAAGTACGTGCGTTCGTGTCGTGCTAGACTGCGCCTGGGCCACTTGCCCCTTGCCTCATACCGTACTGCTGGCTTGCCACCCGTGAGGCCCGTCCGCACCTGCGACTGCCTCCGAGCCGCTGCGGAACCACCTCGACTCACCTCTCCTGCAAGTCGCCGGTGAAGGCTGACGTTCAGACACTTGTGGATTGCAACAGTTTTCGGTTTCAGTTACTGCGGCATCAATGTTTTCAAGAGGTACAAGGCCTGGAAGTTAGTATGCAGATGGAAGGAATCCCAGCGGGCAAGTACCGCTACTAGATTTACTGCAGATCAAAGTAAAATGCATATTACCCCATGCATAATCTATCGAGATACAGCTGCTGGATTACATTCCAAAGACCAGAAACAAAACACTACTAGATCAATTATGTCAAGGCTGATTTGGTTGCTATTGCTACTACCGAACATGGAGACCTCAATCATCCTATGTATTTGAAGACAAGAGGACCAGTATTACTACTCCTCGCAACATGGCACGATTTTTTCAGATCAAATCTTTTGTCAAAAGCCAAATCAGCATTATGCAGTATCGAGCACCAATATCTGCGTTCATCCGACAAAAACAAAAACAAAATCAGGTGTTATCCCTCTTATATATTTTGTCAGGACATTTTAATTCTTTTGAGCACCATTACACTGCCATATTGGTGTTTTTATACAGAAAAAATTATTGTTATATTGCGGGTGTAAAGCACGCACTGGCAACGTTCTACAACGGCGTTGTTCTCCGTGTCACATTACCTGATCAACGGATGGCCGGTTCATGCATCCGCACCAGCCCGTCCATACTGGCTTACCGCGCCGCGGCTAATTCATCTGTCTGCTTCCGTGGCTGACTCGCCTGTGATTGGCTTTAGCGTCACCATAGTAATCATCAACTCCGCGACGGATAATTTCCGGCTTCATATATCAGGTGATATCCATCTAAGGTTCATTTTATTAGCACATATTATTTTTGTCAAGGAACAATTATTCTGGCTTGTGATATTTTTGAGGCAGGACAATTGTTCACTACATCAACACAACGTGGTTGACTCACTCGTCCGCGCGGCTTACTGCGCCCGCAATTAGCTCGCCCGTCTGTGCCGGTTTACAACACCGGTGCCGGCTCTCCCCGTCCGCACCGGCTTACAATGCCGCGGCCGACTCATTTGTCCAAGCTGCCTCTGATGCCGCGGTCGTCTTTGTCATCCATCTCTCGCGGCCTAGTCTACATCGACACACCGGGCTGCACCTGTCTGCATGAGCTGTTTACTGAGTATAAATCAAGTCACAGCTCGGGTAGCTCGGATTTCTTTCAACAAATTGGAGGCAAATTATCATATACTATTAACCACCGTCTGCATTGGATGGCTCAATGGGCAGACGCACAAGTTGCCGCCACTACAATTTGGATAACTTCAAATAGCCAGTTGGAAGGAACCATTGGCCGAGTTGTTGGCACGGCTCATACAGATCATTTATCACCCACCACAGTCACCTCAACCTTCTGTGGATTTACATCGTGTTATTAACACCGATGATATATACTTTCTGCTATGGTCAAGTACGGAGAATCTCAAGACAACTCCTTGAGTCATCTTAAGACTCGGGGGCTACGATAATATGACGCAGCGAGTCTTGCCAGTTTCAGCAAATTCAAGTGCCCCAGGATGTTGAAGGGAAACCCGGTCCCGGAGGATACTGTCATATTTAAAGGCCGTCAGAAATATTCCGGCTCAGAGTGATGCTTCCGGGTTATAGTACGGTTTAAGAAAAATCCCGTCTCCCACATAGCGCTGAAGCCCTTAGTATCTGGTTCAAATCCGGTTTAAGAGGAAACTATCTCTTGCAAAGCTATGAAGCTCTCAAATCCAGTTTAAAAATGTTCGATTTAAAAGGGAATTAACTTCTCGCAAGTTCGAGTTTAAAGGCCGTCAGAAAATTTCCGGCTGAAAATGAAGATTTCGGTTTAAAATCCGGTTCAAGGAAAGATGTCTCCCACAAAGCTTTGAAGCTCTCAATATCCGGTTTAATGTCCGGTTCAAGAAGGATTTATCTCTTGCAAAAAAGTTAAAGGGTGCTAAAGAGAACCTGCTGCCATGATGTGCGGTTCAAACATGGGTATCATGCCTTATTGGCTTATCATATTATTGATCACTTGGGGGCTTGGTCATGTCTGAACCATAGTCACACCTCTTGATCGGCGCAATGCCACATTATCACTTGGGGGCTTTGGTCGTGTCCGAACCAACGCAACACCTTTTGATAGGCGAAAGCCACAGCATCACTTGGGGACTTGGTCACGTCTGAACCAGTCACGCCTCTTGATCGGCCTAGTGCCACAACATCACTTGGGGGCTTTGGTCGAACCTGAACCATCGCTACACCTCTTGATCGGCGTAATGCCAAAGCATCATTTGGGGACCTGGCTGACTTGAACCATAGCTACGCCTTTTTGGGGGCTTGGTCGTGTCCGACCATGGTAATGCCTCTTGATCGGCTCAAAGCCTTATTTGCAATGGTTTTACTTCTGCCTTTGCTTGAATTCTGTTTTCTTTTTTTGATAAACATTTCTTTTTTTGCGTTTTCAAACCGATATTGTTAATCCGGTTCGACTGTCAATTACAAATTGACGGAACACAATTAAATCATAATCCAGAGACTATCAGCCCGGTCTGGTTTCGACTATATGTCGCCAGCATATATTTGGATTGCGCCATTGGAATCATGCACTCATAAATCATTGGATTATATTATTCAAATCTTCAAATAGCCAACATGGCTGGAATTTATTGTGGTTATCAATAACCAGTATTATGGTTAAGGTTTTCAAAGTCGCTTTAGCGCAATGGCTATTATATTATCAATGGATATGATTTATTTTACAATTGAAGGAATAGTCCCATGTCACTGCAGGCTTATGACCCGGCACTTGGGGGCTACATTATTCAACTTAAGATTATATCAAATATGCAAGTCTCATGTCGTTACAAGCATGCACCATGACACTTGGGGGCTAATGCAAAGTCATTTTTATTAGTCTTATTGAAGACCCGACTCATCACATCATAATGAGCTGATCCTTGGGGGCTACCAATTGCTCCTGTCAACAATTCAAGGTACACAAATTTTCATCTATTATTGAAGGATCCATTGCTCAGTTGGTAAAGCACAAAGCTCTCAACCTTGTGGACGTGGGTTCACGCCCCATGATGAGGGTTACATAATATAATGTTATTCTCAATAAAGTATATATAAAGTCCCAGCTCAATATTATCTTACTGAGACGGCCCTTGGGGGCTACACGTTGCTGTTAAAGTCTACATGATCATATTTTCAAAGTCCCTGCTCATTATTTACATAATGACCCGGCCCTTGGGGGCTACACTGGTTGAAGTTTTTTATGAGCATCAGGAAATTACAAGTCCCAGGTTGCTGCTGTCGGCGTTCTGGGAACGGGGGTCCCCAGACTTGCCTGCCTGCGGCCTGCAGCGTGGCTCAAAAGGGGGCCCAGCACGGCCCATCTTCCTCAACACAAGACCCAAGACCCTCGCGAGGGGCCAAGCCTCGCGGGGCGGACGACGCGGAGCTTCCTCAGGTGCGGCCTCATCAGGCTGGCTCACGAGGAGGCGGAGAGATCAAGGCGGGGTACCTCACAAGGTGCCCATGATGCAAGCCATGACGATCGAGGGCGCCAGGCGGGCGCCAGCCCGCGCAGTGTCCTCCTTTCCTCTTTGGTGCAAAGGGGGCAAGCACAGGCGAGAGCATCAAGCAAAGGCACCCGTTTTGGTGCAACGAGACCAAGACCAGTCCAACGGCAGGAAGAAAGTCATTGTGGAGCCCAAGCCAGCGTCACCACCAGAGCCTTTGGCAGGCGAAGACCAACTTTAGTCAGGATAAGTGTACCAGATGTTCCCCTTCAAAATGGCCAATTGTTGGCGCCCTTCCCGCTCAATATTTGGGAAGAGGCCCAGGGCCTTTGCCTATAAATAGGACTAGCCACCCCTAGGGTAGGAAAAATCAGAATCGAGAGGTTGGGATAGACCAGAACCGGGCAATCAGTTGGAAAGGCATAGGCAACAAACAGAGAGAGAGAGAGAAGGGCGATTGAACTCCTCCTAGTAGTTCATCCCCCCAGCCAAGAACAGACCCTTGCGAGGCTGTTCTTCCTTGTATTGTTCATCATCATCAGCCTAAGAGGCAATCCACCACACCACACACTGCAGTAGGGTATTACACCACATCGGTGGCCCGAACCAGTATAAACCTTGTGTCTCTTGTGCTGTTCTTTCGACAGCTCAGATCTTTGCGAGGCGGAGGGGTGCAGGTAGGTAGAAGGCGTAATCTCCGCGCGCACCCCAGAGTTCGAACCTCAAGGGTCTGCTGGAACCGAAATCCGACATTTGGCGCGCCAGGTAGGGGTGCGCTGGAATTCGTCTTCCACCGCTCCGTTCTCCTCCGACCGTCGCGTCCATGTCTGACGCTCGTCGGGCCCGCGCCGAGCGCCGGGCCGCCCTCGCTTCCCGCGTCGCCCAGACGGCTCTCGTCGGCGTGCATCCTCGCCGTTCCCCGTCACTCGCCGTCAATGCCGCCACCGGCCCGGCGGGGAACGAGCAGCAAGCGTCGTCTCAGCATCCGTCTGTGCGGCAAGACGGCCGCACCGCTCCTCCCTCGCTCACCCCAGCTGGTTCTTCGTCCCGCGCGCTCCGCGCACCCATGGAGGCTCAAGCTGTGCTCATCGTGGCAAACGAGCTCCTGCGCTACCGTCCCGTTGACGACGTCTATGAAGAATGGCTCGACCATGTCGCCGAGCTCGTCCGTGCCGCGGGGGGCTCTCCCGCGCCGTCTGTTCCACTGCACCGCACCCCGCCCCGCGCGGGCGACGAAGCTCCGGGGGCGCCCCAGCCGCCTCCTCATCAAGAAGATGCCATGGCTCCAAGGCGCGTGGCCCCTGGGCGGAACCCGCTCCGTCAGGTGCCGGCGCGGCAAGAACAGAGCTGCCAAGAAGTCCCTCGCCCGCAAGAAGCTGCCCGGGCGCTCCCCGCTCCGGCACGTCGCGACAATGCTCCTGCTCCCGCACGTCAAGACCCCGCGCTGCTCCCAGCTGCAGCGCACGGGGACCCGCAAGACCAAGCTCTCCGTCACCCAAGGCCTCCCGTGGCCACACCAGGCTGCCGCGCCTTCACCACCGAGCTACGCAGCGTCGCGTGGCCCGACAAGTTCAAGCCAGACCTGCCTCCTCGCTACGACGGCACGGCCGACCCGGCGGAGTTCCTCCAGCTCTATGAGCTGGGCATCGAGGCTGCCAACAGAGACGAGAAGGTCATGGCGAACTGGTTTCCCATGGCGCTCAAGGACGGGGCCCGCACCTGGCTCCTGAATCTAGCTCCAGGCACGATCTCTTCCTGGGACCAGATGCGCACCCGCTTCATCGCCAACTTCCAAGGTACTCGCGACTGGCCACCCACCGTGAGCGACATGCGCCGCATCAAGCAACAACCCGGAGAGACCCTGCAGAAGTACATTCAGCGCTTCAACAACGCATGCCTCAAGATTCCCAGGGTGTCCGAGGAGGCCATCATCTCAGCCTTCTCCGACGGCGTGCGCGACGTAAAGATGAAGGAGGAGCTGGCGATGCATGAAGACCACTGCACTTCCTTGGAGCTGTTCAACTTGGCGACCAAGTGCGCCAAGGCTGAGGAAGGGCGTCTCTCCCTCCTCGAGCCGCCTACCGCAGACCTAGAAGAGAAGAAGCCCAAGGCCAAGGACGTGAAGCGCAAGGGGGCTGCTGTGCTCGCGGCAGAACCAGACACCAAGCGGGGCAAAGATCAGCCCGAATCCTCCAGGGGCAGTCGGTACTGCGTGTACCACGACCTCCACACCCACAACACCAACGAATGCCAAGAGCTCCGAGCCGTGTGAGAAGGAAGGATCGGCCGTCGTCCCGACCGCGCTGACCGGGGCTACGGCCGAGGAGGAGGAAGGAACGCAGGACACCGGGAAGACCGCGGCCCGCGCCAAGGGTGGCGCGATCAACCTCGCGAGGATCGCTGGCGAGACCCGCCTCGCGAGGAGGACTGGAGGGATCAGCCTCGCGAGGACCGCCCACAAGGCAACGCAGGCCTCCCTCCGCTGCCGCCTCATCCAAGGAGAAACGAGGACCGCCATCAGGACGAAGGGGCTGGGGGCTTCCAGGAGCCGCGCGCGATCGCCTGCATCCTGGGCGGAGCTCAAGCCCCAGCCTCTCAGCACATCTTCAAGCAGTTCGCCCGCGAGGTGAACGCAGTCCTCCCCAAGCTCGAAGCCACGCGCCCTCTCAGGTGGTCGGCGTGCGCCATCACGTTCAGCTCAGCGGATCAGCTCAAGTGCGCGGCCACAGCCGGAGTCCTCCCAATGCTTTGTTCCCCAATCATCAGCAACGTGGTGGTCACCAGGACCCTCATCAATGGCGGGGCAGGGGTCAATGTTCTGTCCGTGGAAACATTCAACAATCTCCAAGTGCCCTACAACTAGCTTCAGCCAACCAAGCCTTTCTCCGGAGTCACCGACGGCTCCACGGTCCCGATTGGGCAGGTCCGCCTCCCTGTCACCTTCGGGGCACGCAACAACTACCGCACCGAGCTCATCTACTTCGACGTCGCTCACATTCGCCTGCCGTACAATGCCATCCTCGGGTACCCAGCGCCGGCCTCATGGCCGTGACTCACCACGGCTACAATGTCCTCAAGATTCCAGGGAGTGGCGGAGTCATCACGGTGCCCTGTGAAGAGAAGGACGCGGTGTGTTCCCTGGAATGAGCTGATGTCTACTACACAACCTTCTTCTTGTAGACGTTGTTGGGCCTGCAAGTGCACAGGTTTGTAGGACAGTAGCAAATTTCCCTCAAGTGTATGACCTAAGGTTTATCAATCCACGAGAGGCGTAGGAGGAAGATGGTCTCTCTCAAACAACCCTGCAACCAAATAACAAAAAGTCTCTTGTGTCCCCAACACACCCAATACAATGGCAAATTGTATAGGTGCACTAGTTCGGCGAAGAGATGGTGATACAAGTGCAATATGGATGGTAGATATGGGTTTTTGTAAACTGAAAATATAAAAACAGCAAGGTAACAAGTGGTAAAAGTGAGCGTAAACGGTATTGCAATGGTAGGAAAGAAGGCCTAGGGTTCATACTTTCACTAGTGTAAGTTCTCTCAACAATACTAACATAAATAGATCATATGACAAGCCCTCAACATGCGACAAAGAGTCACTCCAAAGCCACTAATAGCGGAGAACAAATATAGAGATTATGGTCGGGTACGAAACCACCACAAAGCTATTCTTTCGGATCAATCTATAAAAGAGTTCGTACTAGAATAACACCTTAAGATACAAATCAACCAAAACCCTAATGTCACCTAGATACTCCATTGTCACCTCAAGTATCCGTGGGCATGATTATACGATATGCATCACACAATCTCAGATTTATCTAACCAACACAAAAGTACTTCAAAGAGTGCCCCAAAGTTTCTACCGGAGAATCAAGAACGTGTGCCAACCCCTATGCATAGGTTCCCAATGTCACGGAACCCGCAAGTTGATCACCAAGACATACATCAAGTGTTCTCATAAAGACTCAATCCGATAAGATAACTTCAAAGGGGAAACTCAATTCATCACAAGAGAGTAGAGGGGGAGAAACATCATAAGATCCAACTACAATAGCAAAGCTCGGGATACATCAAGATCGTGCCATAGAGGGAACACGAGAGAGAACACGAGAGAAAGAGATCAAACACATAGCTACTGGTACATACCCTCAGCCCCGAGGGTGAACTACTCCCTCCTCGTCATGGATAGCGCCGGGATGATGAAGATGGCCACCGGAGATGGATCCCCCCTCCGGCAGGGGGTCCCGATTGGTTTTTCGTGGCTCTGGAGGCTTGCGGCGGCGGAACTCCCGATCTATCTTCTGTTCTGGAAGTTTTAGGGTACGACGGTATATATGGGTGAAAGGAGAACGTCGGTGGAGCTACGGGGGCCCCACGAGGCAGGGGGGCGGGCCCAGGGGGGAAGGCGCGCCCCCCACCCTCGTGAGCACCTCCCGTATCTTCTGACATGGGGTCAAAGTCCATCAGGTGGGTTTCCTTCCAAAAATAACTTCTCCAGTTGATTTCGTTCCATTTTGACACCGTCTGATATTCCTTTTCCTCGAAATACTGAAATAGGCATAAAACAGCAAATCTGGGATGGGCCTCCGGTTAATAGGTTAGTCCCAAAAATAATATAAAAGTGGAAAATAAAGCCCAATATTGCCTAAAACAGTAGATAATATAGCATGGAGCAATCAAAAATTATAGATACGTTGGAGACGTATCACGAGCCTTTCAGGCAGCATCACTCGAAGACCCGGATCGCGGAAGCAGGATGCTTCCTGAGACCACACCCAAGAAGAAGAAGACATCGTCAGGCCCAGACCCTCAGGAGGCAGGCCCCTCAGGGCCCGCGCCTGCCCAAGGGGAACCTCCTTCCATGGCATAGGAAAGCGCGCCCGGCGCCCTCCTCAGGCAGGGCTCGGGGGCTCTCCCCTGGAGGGCCATCGACCTGGCTAAGGTCACGAGGGAGGCGCTTGGGCACCACATGGAGGCGTGCTTCGAAGCACGTTTCCCTCAAGAAGGAGCAAGGCAAGGATGGTCAGACCCTCAGGAGTTCGTCAATAAGGCTATTCAAGAACTACAGGAATCAAGATTCATGAGAGGCTGCCGCCGCTTACCAGCTGTGGCTCCCCATCCAGGCGAGGATGGTGGGCTGCGCGTCTGCGTCGACGTACCAGGGCTCAACCAAGTCACCTCTATGGAGCGCCTATGGCCCTCGCAAGTGGGGCGTTGCGAAGGTCCACCCCACAGCTACGTTCGCATGCCTTACGGCTTGCCGAACGCGGCTGCCACGTACCAGCGCCTCATGAGGGGCATCATGGAGGCTCAAGAGGCCAGGCGTTCCGCAGCCTTGGCGGAAATGGAGATGATCCGCGGGGAGCCACCAGCGCCTCAGGAGCCTCCCGAGGCTCCTGGGCCTGGGGCTCGTGAGGATCGGCTTCCGCAGCCCACCGAGTCTGCTGCACCAACACTCCTTCTGTTTCCAAATCCCTTCTTGCATACAATCCTAATTCACAATCCGATTCTTGCTCGATTTCCTCGACATCATCAGGTGACATCTTTCAAGTTTCATTTCCAGCTGGGAGCGCCCCCAGGGCTGCATTACTCCCAGGCCGCGTGGGTCCGTCCCTGCAGCATGTATCCCTTTTATTTCATGCCATATTGTTAGCTTACTTTGTTGGGGGCGCCCCCCGGGCTGCTTCATCCCCAAGCCGCTCGGGCCAGACCCAACGACATGTATCCCTCTTGCGTTTATTTATGGTTAGGCGTTCGACCCACCATGCTTGATTATTCGTTGCCGGTCCACGGCACCTTTTCTTCTCCATGTCGACCACTTGCACGTTAAAGGGGGGGGGGGTACCCGAGCATCGCGACTCAAGGCTCTTACTGGCTCTCCAGCCCTCACCCTCTGGCCTTGTCCACAGCATCGTGACCTGGCATACCAGCGACGGCTGAGACCAGCTCGAGGGCCGGGACCCGAGGACGTAGAGTGCCGGCATCTAACCAAATTTGCAGGAACACATCACAAGATAAGGCCCAGTGCCAGGCGCAACCCGCCTAGAGGTAGGGCCCCGTGAGTCCCGCGCTGGCTCACGGGTGCCCAGATACACCTCACCAGGCCCTACCGTGCCGGCCACGTGTCAGGGCGGGGCTGTACACGCGGGGGGGGGGGGGGGGGGAGCCCCCTCCCACGTACCAGTGGAAGCACCATGCTCCGCGCTAGCTGACGACACTGCCGAGGAGCGGCTATGCCCGTACACATACGGAAGCGCTATGCTCCGCACTGGTGATAAACAACTGAGGGTGGCCCCCGGGCCGCATCAACCTCAGGGAGCCCAGAGCTCAGTGTCTAGCCTCATCGCAACGCCTCCCCTCGGGAGTGCCGCGCGAGGGGGCTGGGCACGGGGGCTGCGCCTGGGTCACGCCCAGACGCACGCCACCCAGCCAGGCTCCCCGGGCCTGGTTCGTCGCGCGTCTCTCCCTGAGCGGAGCCAAGGTACGAAGGCCGTTTGAGCGTCAAGGGGGACTCCTGAGCATCGCGACTCAGGAGCCTAACTGGTCACGTAGCCCCTCACTCCTTTGGTCCCGTCCTGGTTTCCGGTCGGGGCTAATGCTGGGTGAGGTACGCGTGGGGCCGGGCTCTGCAGACGTAGAACGGTAGATCCACCTACATCACACCTCCCTACTTGCTGTTCGTGCGCCAAGGGGGACTCCTGAGCATCGCGACTCAGGAGCCTAACTTGTCACGTAGCCCCTCACTCCTTTGGTCCCGTCCTGGTTTCCGGTCGGGGCTAATGCTGGGTGAGGTATGCGCGGGGCCGGGCTCTACCGGCGTAGAACATAAGCAAGTGGGAAGGAAAAGCGTAAATTCAAGGAATTTAAAAGCAAATATTACAGTCCACACTGTCATCTCAATACCAAACGCAAGTTTAAACGCCTCCCCGAGGCATGATACATGTGCAGGAATTAAAAGCAGAACAGGAACCGCAGCGGAGTCACTTTTCGGCGGTGGAGGAGCGCGGAGTGGCTTCGCCTCATGGAGCAGCAGGGTCGGCAGCGCCTTGCTTCGGCTTGGTGCTGAAGGCCCGGAACTTCCCCAGCAGAGCCTCCACGCGACCCTTCACGGCCTCGGCAACGGCAGCGGCACGCTCACCGCTTACTGGCTCCAGCAGGCTGTCAAGGTCGATGTTGGGGTCGCGAAGGTAGATGTGGGTGAAGACCCGCGTCACCGCTGTAAAAGATAGGACACGCGCCTCGGCCTCGGCTGTGGGGCCAAGGCCAAGGGCGACATCCTCAAGAGCACGAACCAGGAAGGGAAGCAGCTTGGCGGGGCCGTCCTCGGCGCCAGCCAGCGGGCTCTCCAGGCCGCTGGCGTAGAGCATCTTCAGCGAAGAACGAGCCTTCGCCTCCATGTCCGCGAAGGCCACGCGGTCCTCGGCAAGAACCCGGGCCTTGTCGTCCAGCTCGACCTTCATCGCCTCCAACTCCTTCTCCAGCACGCCTAGGCGGTCGCGGCGCTTCTTGAGCTTGGCCTCCTGGCCCTCGACGGCCGCCTCGCGAGCCTTCATGCCTTCTTCTTGCTCTTGGCGAAGGCGGACCTCTTTCGCGAGCTGGTCCCGCAGGCCTTGCAGCTCGTCCTCCAGCGCCTTGCAGCGACTGCGGACGTCAACCACCTCCCCTAGGGCTATGTCACGAGCAGCCTTCGTCTCAGGGACGGCCTGCCTCTCCACATCGTAGGCCGTCGAGGCCTGAACCAGTGCCGCCCGAAGCGAAGCGTCAGAGCGAATCCATCCTGAAGCCAGCTCCAGACGCCCGGTACCAAGCGAGGGTCGGCGCCAAGAAGATCCTGCCGTAGCCGGTCCAGTTCAGCAGCAGCACGCTCCAGGACAGCAGGAGGAGTCGGAGAGACCGCAGTTGGTGGAGCAGGAGGAGAAGGCGGCGGCACGACCACAGCATCCTATGGCGGAGTCTGCCGCGCCCCAACGGCTGTGGTGGCGGCAACCGGCAAAGGCACCTCGGGAGTCACTTGGGCCACGGGGGCTGAGCTTGCCCCAGCCAGCTCAGCCTGGCCTCGCAAGGACGACCGGGCAGGAGAGGCCCGTGCGTCGCGGTCACCTTCCTCCGCAGGTAGAGGCGCTGCCGCGGATGGAACCTCAGGAGCCCCTTCAGCTTCTTTGCCGCGGGCGCCAGCCTACCCAAGAAATGCGGACGTCAAGCCTCAGCAGCAGAACAAGAAATAAAGACAAGAATCAAGTGCTTACGGGTCGTCACCAGTGAGCTCAGGCAGCCTCCGGCCAAATTTGAAGCCTGAAAGCCGGCTGGAGGGGTCAACCTCGGAAGCGGAAGGACGGAGTTGGGATGGAGATACAGAGCCTGTAGGTTGTAATGGCGGAGGATAGAGAAGAAGAACTCGGAGAAGGGAGGCACCAGGCCAGCAGCAATGGAGCTTACAAAGAGCGGATAGAAGGTGCTCCCTCGGCCCTCAGGGGTGGCGGAGCCGGCCTTGAACACCCTCGCCCCGTCGATGCCCTCGCCGCCGCCATCCGGTGCAACGGGCAAGGCTCGCCTCCGACACGTTCGAGCGAGTCCAGAGCAAACGAGTACCAGCTCGGCCGGGGACTGACGAGGGCGCCATGGCTTCCTAGGTCACGCGGTCGAAGTACATCTGGAAATTTGATGGAAGGAAGGAGAGGCGCAAGAAAGGGGATCTGAGCAACAACCAGGAGAAAGCGAAAAGCAAAGCCTAGGCAGATGCCGCTCTTTTATCAACCTGCGCGGTTGCTGAAGCGCTCACGTCCAATCAACCGCCACGCGGCGCCCAAGGCCGCAGGCTGTTAGGGCCCGCGGCGCTTCGCCCTTGCCATTTTGCCTCTTTGCACGGCCAAGTCCGGGCGCGCCTTGGGCCCGGGGGCTACTGTTGGTGTTCTGGGAATGGGGGTCCCCAGACTTGCCTGCCTGTGGCCTGCGGCATGGCTCAAAAGGGGGCCCAACACGGCCCATCTTCCTCAACACAAGACCCAAGACCCTCGCGAGGGGCCAAGCCTCGCGGGGCAGACGACGCGGAGCTTCCTCAGGCGCGGCCTCATCAGGCTGGCTCACGAGGAGGCGGAGAGATCAAGGCGGGGTACCTCACGAGGTGCCCATGACGCAAGCCATGACGACCAAGGGCGCCAGGCGGGCGCCAGCCCGCGCAGTGTCCTCCTTTCCTCTTTGGTGCAAAGGGAGCAAGCGCAGGCGAGAGCATCAAGCAAAGGCACCCGTTTCGGTGCAACGAGACCAAGACCAGTCCAACGGCAGGAAGGAAGTCATTGTGGAGCCCAAGCCAGCGTCACCACCAGAGCCTTTGGCAGGCGAGGACCAACTTTAGTCAGGATAAGTGTACCAGATGTTCCCCTTCAAAATGGCCAATTGTTGGTGCCCTTCCCGCTCAATATTTGGGAAGAGGCCCAGGGTCTTTGCCTATAAATAGGACTAGCCACCCCCACGGTAGGAAAAATCAGAATCGAGAGGTTGGGATAGACCAGAACCGGGCAATCAGTTGGAAAGGCATAGGCAACAAACAGAGAGAGAGAGAGAGACTGTTGGTTTCGTAGTAATTTCAAAAAATTTCCTACGCACACGCAAGATCATGTGATGCATAGCAACAAGAGGGGAGAGTGTTGTCTACGTACCCAACGCAGACCGACTGCGGAAGCGCTGACACGACGTAGAGGAAGTAGTCGTACGTCTTCACGATCCAACCGATCAAGCACCGAAACTACGGCACCTCCGAGTTCGAGCACACGTTCAGCTCGATGACGATCCCCGGACTCCGATCCAGCAAAGTGTCGGGGAAGAGTTCTGTCAGCACAACGGCGTGGTGACGATCTTGATGTACGACAGCAGCAGGGCTTCGCCTAAACTCCGCTACAGTATTATCGAGGTATATGGTGGCAGGGGGCACCGCACACGGCTAAGGAATAGATCACGTGGATCAACTTGTGTGCTAGAGGTGTCCCCTGCCTCCGTATATAAAGGAGTAGAGGGGGAGGCTGGCCGGCCAAGGAGGGAGGCGCAGGAGGAGTCCTACTCCTTCCGGGAGTAGGACTCCCCTCCAATCCTATTCCAACTAGGATTCCCCAGGGGAAAAGAGGAGGAGGGGGCCGGCCACCTCTCCTAGTCCTAATAGGACTAGGGGAAGGGGGAGGCGCGCAGCCCATCTAGGGCAGCCCCTTCTCTATTCCACTAAGGCCCACTATGGCCCATATAGCTCCAGAGGGGTTCCGGTAACCCTCCCGGTACTCCGGTAAAATCCCGATTTCACCCGGAATAGTTCCGATGTCCAAACATAGGCTTCCAATATATCAATCTTTATGTCTCGACCATTTCGAGACTCCTCGTCATGTCCGTGATCACATCCGGGACTCCGAAACAACCTTCGGTACATCAAAATGCATAAACTCATAATATAACTGTCATCGTAACCTTAAGCGTGCGGACCCTACGGGTTCGAGAACAATGTAGACATGACCGAGACATTCTCCGGTCAATAACCAATAGCGGGACCTTGGATGCCCATATTGGCTCCTACATATTCCTACGAAGATCTTTATCGGTCAGACCGCATAACAACATACGTTGTTCCCTTTGTCATCGGTATGTTACTTGCCCGAGATTCGATCGTCGGTATCCAATACCTAGTTCAATCTCGTTACCGGCAAGTCTCTTTACTCGTTCCGTAATACATCATCTCACAACTAACATATAGTTGTAATGCTTGCAAGGATTATGTGATGTGTATTACCGAGAGGGCCCAGAGATACCTCTCCGACAATCGGAGTGACAAAACCTAATCTCGAAATACGCCAACCCAACATCTACCATTGGAGACACCTGTAGTACTCCTTTATAATCACCCAGTTACGTTGTGACGTTTGGTAGTACCCAAAGTGTTCCCTCCGGCAAACGGGAGTTGCATAATCTCATAGTCATAGGAACATGTATAAGTCATGAAGAAAAGCAATAGCAACATACTAAACGATCGGGTGCTAAGCTAATGGAATGGGTCATGTCAATCAGATCATTCAACTAATGATGTGACCTCGTTAATCATATAACAACTTATTTTTCATGGTTAGGAAACATAACCATCTTTGATTAACGAGCTAGTCAAGTAGAGGCATACTAGTGACACTTTGTTTGTCTATGTATTCACACATGTATTATGTTTCCGGTTAATACAATTCTAGCATGAATAATAAACATTTATCATGATTATAAGGAAATAAATAATAACTTTATTATTGCCTCTAGGGCATATTTCCTTCAGTCTCCCACTTGCACTAGAGTCAATAATCTAGATTACACTGTAATGATTCTAACACCCATGGAGCCTTGGTGCTGATCATGTTTTGCTCGTGGAAGAGGCTTAGTCAACGGGTCTGCAACATTCAGATGCGTATGTATCTTGCAAATCTCTATGTCTCCCACCTGGACTAGATCCCGGATGGAATTGAAGCGTCTCTTGATGTGTTTGGTCCTTTTGTGAAATCTGGATTCCTTTGCCAAGGCAATTGCACCAGTATTGTCACAAAAGATTTTCATTGGACCCGATGCACTAGGTATGACACCTAGATCGGATATGAACTCCTTCATCCAGACTCCTTCGTTCGCTGCTTCCGAAGCAGCTATGTACTCCGCTTCACATGTAGATCCCGCTACGACGCTTTGTTTAGAACTGCTCCAACTGACAGCTCCACCGTTTAATGTAAACACGTATCCGGTTTGTGATTTAGAATCGTCCGGATCAGTGTCAAAGCTTGCATCAACGTAACCTTTTACGGTGAGCTCTTTGTCACCTCCATATACGAGAAACATATCCTTAGTCCTTTTCAGGTATTTCAGGATGTTCTTGACCGCTGTCCAGTGATCCACTCCTGGATTACTTTGGTACCTCCCTGCTAAACTTATAGCAAGGCACACATCAGGTCTGGTACACGGCATTGCATACATGATAGAGCCTATGGCTGATGCATAGGGAACATCTTTAATATTCTCTCTATCTTCTGCAGTGGTCGGGCATTGAGTCTTACTCAACATCACACCTTGTAACACAGGCAAGAATCCTTTCTTTGCTTGATCCATTTTGAATTTCTTCAAAATCTTGTCAAGGTATGTGCTTTGTGAAAGTCCAATTAAGCGTCTTGATCTATCTCTATAGATCTTAATGCCTAATATGTAAGCAGCTTCACCGAGGTCTTTCATTGAAAAACTTTTATTCAAGTATCCTTTTATGCTATCCAGAAATTCTATATCATTTCCAATCAGCAATATGTCATCCACATATAATATTATAAATGCTACAGAGCTCCCACTCACTTTCTTGTAAATATAGGCTTCTCCAAAAGTCTGTATAAAACCAAATGCTTTGATCACACTATCAAAGCGTTTATTCCAACTCCGAGAGGCTTGCACCAGTCCATAAATGGATTGCTGGAGCTTGCACACTTTGTTAGCTCCGTTTGGATCGACAAAACCTTCCGGTTGCATCATATACAACTCTTCTTCCAGAAATCCATTCATGAATGCAGTTTTGACATCCATCTGCCAAATTTCATAATCATAAAATGCGGCAATCGCTAACATGATTCGGACAGACTTAAGCATCGCTACGGGTGAGAAGGTCTCATCGTAGTCAATCCCTTGAACTTGCCGAAAACCTTTTGCGACAAGTCGAGCTTTGTAGACAGTAACATTACCATCAGCGTCAGTCTTCTTCTTAAAGATCCATTTGTTCTCAATTGCTTGCCGATCATCGGGCAAGTCAACCAAAGTCCATACTTTGTTCTCATACATGGATCCCATCTCAGATTTCATGGCTCCAAGCCACTTTGCGGAATCTGGGCTCACCATCGCTTCTTCATAGTTCGTAGGTTCATCATGATCTAGTAGCATGACTTCCAGAACAGGATTACCGTACCACTCCGGTGCGGATCTTACTCTGGTTGATCTACGAGGTTCAGTAGTATCTTGATATGAAGTTTCATGATCTTTATCATTTGCTTCCTCACTAACTGGTGTAGGTGTCACTGAAACAGTTTTCTGTGATGAACTACTTTCCAGTAAGGGAGCAGGTACAGTTACCTCGTCAAGTTCTACTTTCCTCCCACTCACTTCTTTCGAGAGAAACTCCTTCTCTAGAAAGGATCCATTCTTAGCAACGAATGTCTTGCCTTCGGATCTGTGATAGAAGGTGTACCCAACAGTTTCCTTTGGGTATCCTATGAAGACACATTTCTCCGATTTGAGTTCGAGCTTATCAGGTTGAAGCTTTTTCACATAAGCATCGCAGCCCCAAACTTTAAGAAACGACAACTTTGGTTTCTTGCCAAACCATAGTTCATAAGGCGTCGTCTCAACGGATTTTGATGGTGCCCTGTTTAACGTGAATGCGGCCGTCTCTAGAGCGTATCCCCAAAATGATAGCGGTAAATCAGTAAGAGACATCATAGATCGCACCATATCTAGTAAAGTACGATTACGACGTTCGGACACACCATTACGCTGTGGTGTTCCGGGTGGCGTGAGTTGCGAAACTATTCCACAGTTTTTCAAATGTACACCAAACTCATAACTCAAATATTCTCCTCCACGATCAGATCGTAGAAACTTTATTTTCTTGTTACGATGATTTTCAACTTCACTCTGAAATTCTTTGAACTTTTCAAATGTTTCAGACTTATGTTTCATTAAGTAGATATATCCATATCTGCTTAAATCATCTGTGAAGGTGAGAAAATAACGTTATCCGCCACGAGCCTCAATATTCATCGGACCACATACATCGGTATGTATGATTTCCAACAAATCTGTTGCTCTCTCCATAGTACCGGAGAACGGTGTTTTAGTCATCTTGCCCATGAGGCACGGTTCGCAAGTACCAAGTGATTCATAATCAAGTGGTTCCAAAAGTCCATCAGTATGGAGTTTCTTCATGCGCTTTACACCGATATGACCTAAACGACAGTGCCACAAATAAGTTGCACTTTCATTATTAACTCTGCATCTTTTGGCTTCAACATTATGAATATGTGTATTACTACTATCGAGATTCAATAAAAATAGACCACTCTTCAAGGGTGCATGACCATAAAAGATATTACTCATATAAATAGAACAACCATTATTCTCTGATTTAAATGAATAACCGTCTCGCATTAAACAAGATCCAGATATAATGTTCATGCTAAACGCTGGCACCAAATAACAATTATTTAGGTCTAATATTAATCCCGAAGGTAGATGTAGAGGTAGCGTGCCGACCGCGATCACATCGACTTTGGAACCGTTTCCCACGCGCATCGTCACCTCGTCCTTAGCCAATCTTCGCTTAATCCGTAGCCCCTGTTTCGAGTTGCAAATATTAGCAACAGAACCAGTATCAAATACCCAGGTGCTACTGCGATCATTAGTAAGGTACACATCAATAACATGTATATCACATATACCTTTGTTCACCTTGCCATCCTTCTTATCCGCCAAATACTTGGGGCAGTTCCGCTTCAAGTGACCAGTCTGCTTGCAGTAGAAGCACTCAGTTTCAGGCTTAGGTCCAGACTTGGGTTTCTTCTCTTGAGCAGCAACTTGCTTGCCGTTCTTTTTGAAGTTCCCCTTCTTCTTCCCTTTGCCCTTTTTCTTGAAACTAGTGGTTTTGTTAACCATCAACACTTGATGCTCCTTTTTGATTTCTACCTCCGCAGCTTTCAGCACTGCGAAGAGCTCGGGAATAGTCTTGTTCATCCCTTGCATATTATAGTTCATCACGAAGCTCTTGTAGCTTGGTGGCAGTGATTGGAGAATTCTGTCAATGACGCAATCATCTGGAAGATTAACTCCCAATTGAATCAAGTGATTATTATACCCAGACATTTTGAGTATATGCTCACTGACAGAACTGTTCTCCTCCATCTTGCAGCTATAGAACTTATTGGAGACTTCATATCTCTCAATCCGGGCATTTGCTTGAAATATCAACTTCAACTCCTGGAACATCTCATATGCTCCATGACGTTCAAAACGTCGTTGAAGTCCCGATTCTAAGCCGTAAAGCATGGCACACCGAACTATCTAGTAGTCATCAGCTTTGCTCTGCCAGACGTTCATAACATCTGGTGTTGCTCCAGCAGCAGGCCTGGCACCCAGCGGTGCTTCCAGGACGTAATTCTTCTGTGCAGCAATGAGGATAATCCTCAAGTTACGGACCCAGTCCGTGTAATTGCTACCATCATCTTTCAACTTTGCTTTCTCAAGGAACGCATTAAAATTCAACGGAACAACAGCACGAGCCATCTATCTACAATCAACATAAACAAGCAAGATACTATCAGGTACTAAGTTCATGATAAATTTAAGTTCAATTAATCATATTACTGAAGAACTCCCACTTAGATAGACATCCCTCTAATCCTCTAAGTAATCACGTGATCCAAATCAACTAAACCATGTCCGATCATCACGTGAGATGGAGTAGTTTCATCGGTGAACATCATTATGTTGATCATATCTACTATATGATTCACGCTCGACCTTTCGGTCTCCGTGTTCCGAGGCCATATCTGTATATGCTTGGCTCGTCAAGTATAACCTGAGTATTCCGCGTGTGCAACTGTTTTGCACCCGTTGTATTTGAACATAGAGCCTATCACACCCGATCATCACGTGGTGTCTCAGCACGAAGAACTTTCGCAACGGTGCATACTCAGGGAGAACACTTCTTGATAATTTAGTGAGAGATCATCTTATAATGCTACCGTCAATCAAAGCAAGATAAGATGCATAAAAAGATAAACATCAAATGCAATCAATATAAGTGATATGATATGGCCATCATCATCTTGTGCTTGTGATCTCCATCTCCGAAGCACCGTCATGATCACCAACGTCACCGGCGCGACACCTTGATCTCCATCGTAGCATCGTTGTCGTCTCGCCAATCTTATGCTTCCACGACTATCATTACCGTTTAGTAATAAAGTAAAGCATTACATCGCGATTGCATTGCATACAATAAAGCGACAACCATATGGCTCCTGCCAGTTGCCGATAACTTGGTTACAAAACATGATCATCTCATACAATAAAATTCAGCATCATGCCTTGACCATATCACATCACAACATGCCCTGCAAAAACAAGTTAGACGTCCTCTACTTTGTTGTTGCAAGTTTTACGTGGCTGCTACGGGCTTAAGTAAGAACCAATCTCACCTACGCATCAAAACCACAACGATAGTTTGTCAAATAGACTCCGTTTTAACCTTCGCAAGGACCAGGCGTAGCCATACTTGGTTCAACTAAAGTTGGAGAGACAGTCGCCCGCAAGCCACCTGTGTGCAAAGCACGTCAGGAGAAGCGGTCTCGCGTAAGCGTACGCGTAATGTTGGTCTGGGTCGTCTCGTCCAACAATACCGCCGAACCAAAGTATGACATGCTGGTAGGCAGTATGACTTGTATCGTCCACAACTCACTTGTGTTCTACTCGTGCATATAACATCAACATAAATAACCAGGCTCGGATGCCACTGTTGGGTTTCGTAGTAATTTCAAAAAATTCCTACGCACACGCAAGATCATGTGATACATAGCAACGAGGGGGAGAGTGTTGTCTACGTACCCAACGCAGACCGACTGCGGAAGCGATGACACGACGTAGAGGAAGTAGTCGTACGTCTTCACGATCCAACCGATCAAGCACCGAAACTACGGCACCTCCGAGTTCGAGCACACGTTCAGCTCGATGACGATCCACGGACTCCGATCCATCAAAGTGTCGGGGAAGAGTTCCGTCAGCACGACGGCGTGGTGACGATCTTGATGTACTACAGCAGCAGGGCTTCGCCTAAACTCCGCTACAGTATTATCGAGGTATATGGTGGCAGGGGGCACCGCACACGGCTAAGGAATAGATCACGTGGATCAACTTGTGTGTCTAGAGGTGTCCCCTGCCTCCGTATATAA